>NC_134281.1:5872500-5957500 GCF_949628215.1 Phalacrocorax aristotelis | reverse complement strand
GTTTGGGTCTGCTTGCAAAATATCCTTGGTCATGGACTTTGTAGCTAGGTTTGGGGAAACACCGGAGTGACTCAGTGTCCTCCCTCATGTTGTCATTCTTCTACCCAAAAGCGCCACTATGGTTCTAAAGAAATCGTTTTGCTGAAGAATATGCAGAAGTATGTAGTACATTACAATGCGATTTCTACAGTGTCATTGACACTGACTTCATGACTGCTCCTTACAAAATACTTCTGCTGCGTATAAAGTTGTTTTCTTTTCATAAATTTGTCGAATTGTTTTAAAAATATTATTGGAGAATGATAGCTTTGTTACGGGATTCTTTAGAAGGGTTCAAATTCTACAGGAATACCATTACTCTTGATTATGTTCTTTAGGATGCTGAAACAAAGCTACCTCAAATGTTACCTAATAACTGAAATTATTTTTATTTTACTCTTGTATACATTCTTCTCTATTTTAAAGTAGAAACCAAATACAAAAAGAATAAAGGTTTCCAGTAGGAAATTTAATATAACTAATTAATGAATTCTACTTTGGACTTGCATGAAGATTTTAAACAGAGCTGTGATTCAGCTGCAGAAAGATGTGGTTAAATTCTGTCACCTCTGCCTCCAGAAGAATTTGGCCAGGATCCCGCAGTGAGTTATCTGCCTGCAGACATCTGCCCCAAAACAAACCCAAGGGCTTCAGTGGGACTCAGACTACTGCAGGGGTCCTGCAAGACTGATTGGGCTGGAGGGCAAGCATGGCTAAATGAAGCTAGCATTGGGGGAAAAAAATTGCTTTAACAGCTATTTCCATGCAGGAGGGAGGTTAGCCCAGGTTTTGCGTCCTGAGGAGAGCCTGGAGCTCGGGGACTGGTAGCATGGTGTCCTGTGTCTGCCCATGGTAGCGCAGGCAGGGGCAGGTGCTGAGCCAGACAGCTCCATCCAAATGAGGTTTCTGGGTCTGGCTGGAGCCAAGCTTGAGCTCTCAGAGAGCCAGAATGTCAAGAAAAGAGGCACACCGAACAGATCAGCTGCCATCTGAGCTTGGCAGCAATGGGTCTGGGAACCTGGGTGAAATTCAGTGCCTAATCCCCATCTCAGCTGGCTCCATCTCCTTTTGGGACAGCACTTAAGAGCCTGCCAGTACCACCAGGTAATGTCATTTTTTTCACTTCAGGTGGCAGAGTTCACAGAAAATCATCTCCTTGGATGGAGTTGGATGCTATCCCACCAAAGAGCATGAACATGGCTTCCATTCTTTGTAGCTTTATTTATTTGAGGTCTGGTAGCACCAAATGTTGTCAGGGGTCCTGCTGTGATGGGCTCTGTCACACAGAGAAGAGGAGGTGCCCAGCCCCAAGAGCACCCACCACTGCCCACCGTTACAGTTAATTTCCTCCTCTCTTTGAACCATCTAAATTCAGCATGCATTATCCTTCTGTTATTTATGTAAATGTTTAGATTTGGTAATATTTTATTCTACAGTGAATGATACCATAATCCTCCTTATTCTTTTCCTTTATCATAAATATTTAGTTTGTTTTTAGCTTGTGGGACTAAACACAACATCATTTTCATTACTGTGAAATCTTCCCCTTTTCTTCTCCTGCAAGCATCCCTGGTCCCCTGGCAGTACTCTGCCTCCCAGAACATGCTAATATTGCTTGCATTACTGCAGGATTACCACAGTGAAGTATACACTTGGTATTATAATTCATAATGTTGCTTTAAAAGATTAACCACTCCCACAGCTGAGTCTGGTAATTACAGAGCAGACTTCTTTTTTTTTTTTTAAAACAAAGAACAGCGTGCACAAAATGACTGGCAAGGAGGTAAGTGTTTGGGGTGTGCTTTGTTTTTCAACCTCAGAGAAAACCAGATGCAAAATTGATAAAGGAGAACAAGAGTGGGTTTTAAGCTGAGACATTTCGGTATATTAGTAATTTAACAGATTTATATGAAGGAGATGGCACCGTCAGCCCCTGGAATGTCACAGACCGATGCAACTGGCGATTGCCAGCTCAGACAACTTCTGTGAACAAATCCAAAATAATTAATAGACCTTCTGGAGTTTTCCAGGCAAGTGAGTGTGCTGGTGAAAACGCAATAGTTAGTTTAGCCTGTCAAGGTTCATTCTTTTTCAAAACTCCAGTCCTCCCTTGATGCTCTCTAATGGTTTTTTGAAACACCAAAATGTTTTTGCATGAACAACATTACCCGTTGTGCTTTAGCTAAATGCATTTCGATGTCAGGCACACTCCTGGTTTGAAAATGCCTGCTACCTACCCCTTCCTGAGGGGATCTCCAGAGAGGGTAGCCAGATTGGCTCTAATCGGCCAAAGACACAAAATGGGTTCTTAATACGATAAACCGATCGAGTGTGCAAAGTCACATTAATAGGTGGAAACTTGGTCAGCTTTTATTAAGGGATCAGGAAACGGTTTAATTGCTGAGTGACAAGAGCATGTGTTTGTTTAATTGCTTGTTTGTGTTATTGCAAAGCCTTGGGGAACATGGTAATTCCGTCCCATTGTTTTCAAATGTGGGTCTGGCACCCAAACCAACTGCACGTGACAGGCACTGCTCTTGTACCAAGTGTTGTTTCATCAACATTTACCACGCTCCCATTTGGCAAGGACAACATTCCTTAGAGCAACAAAGTGGGATACTCCTTCCACTCTCTTCTCGCTTGGCTGGGCCAGAGCCAGCCACGCTGCGAGAAGGTTGGAAATTTTGTACTTAAATGAGGAGTCAGTCACTGCCCGTGAAATGAAAGAAGCCTTTAGAGGCTGCTGCATGGTGGAGCAACACTTAACGGATTGTTCTGTCTTTCATAGCTGGAGAGGTAATGGTTGCATGCTCCTGCAGAAAACTCCTAAAAGATCTCAGAGCCTGAGGCAAAGTCCGTTGAAGCTGTTGGTGTCTTTCCGTTCATTGGCCTGGCCGTTGATCAGGCACTAATGCATAGCGATAGCTTTTCTATACCTTTTCTGAATGGAGTTTTAGCGTAGAATTGTTCCCTGCTGTAGGATTGCAGCAGTCCTGGGGATAGGTCTGCTTTCCTGGCTGGAGCTGACCAGAAGTCTCGATGGGACAATGAGGCCTGGCACTCCATGCTGTGGAGGAGTATTAGGTTTGCTGTGAATTTACATGAAAAGTCCTTGCTTAGCGGTCATTCTAAATATAAAACTTCCTGAGATACTACTATTTCTTTCCTCCATATTCTTGCCTTACTTTGGAAGGTAAATTTTCCATCCGGGAGCACCAGCTGGAAACACTTCCCTTCCCGTTTTCTCTAAATTAGCCATTTTAAATATTTTCTTGATAGAGGGGGATAGAGGGTTGCTGATGATTAGAATTGTAACTGGCTTTCCAGTTCAGTATCCAGCACCATCAAATGCATCTACTTCTGTAGATGGAGCCTAGGAATAGTCGTATCAATATACATTACAGGCTTGTCATAACTCACTCATTTCCTATTTCAAACAGGAGGAAATATACTTGAACATATCTGCTGTATCTGTCAAGACTTCTCATTTGTCAAACTATTAGTGGTCCCTCTGTCAACATAAATAAATCTGTCCATAAATCTTGACAGGTATAATCATTTGTTGCATTTGAAAGGCAAGTCTCTAACATTAGACCCCTTTTGATTCCTAACATGATTATCTTTAAAGAAAGACATTTCAGATGCCTTCTGAATCTGGCCTCTGTCAAATGATTTCTCCGCTCTTGCTGAGTTATCTACTCTTACGAAGTAAGCAAAGGCATAGTTCCTGCTGTCAACTCTCTTCGAGACCGCACGAATCATTGGCGTCGTAGCAGCTCTGAGGCCCTATCCTGCAAGCATTTATGTTCCTGTTGTCAGACTAGGCTCCTGATATGCTTATTGTTTCTCATTCCTATTCTGAGCCATTCTTCTGGCACCAGTTGTCCTTTCTCTACTTTTGGGAAGCTATCAAAGAACATTCTTTGAAGGTATTCCATCTGACGCTGCCGATCTTTTCAGCACTGTTGCCGTTGGCAAACAATCCCTACCCATACAAGAGAACTAAGCCTCCAAAATGGCCATTTAAATATGGGCTGGCATAACTTAAAATTGAATTCCGTAACACCAACACACGCTTCACGAGCTCCTCTGCTGCTCTGGGTCACACTGAGCCGCTCCAGCCCTACAAGGATCTCCAGAGAGATATGAAGTGACCTTGTTTCTGTGCTGAATGGCCTTATGTTAGTAATTTTGCCTGCCTGATTAAGTTAACAGTTATCCAGCATTCACCAAGCTAGAATGTGAAGCAAGGGTCTTTGGCCAGAGTTCAGTGTCTCAGCAGTCAGCTCTGGCATAAGACCCAGAAATTGGTCAGTGCACAAGTGCCAGAAGGCAGCCGGCAAGTCCACAGATAGCCTGGCTTCATAGCATTCCCTGCCACATGGAAAACCTAAAGCACATGCTTTTGCAAGTAAGAATGCATCGGGAGCTTGCTAGGGCTGGGTTTGTGGGAACCGTGCAGTAAAGAGTGGATCCCCAGGGAGCTCCTGCGGGAGCCAAGGTGCTTGGTACCCAAGCTCCTGCGGTGTCACGGGCGTGCCCAGCTCACACGGCCACAGGGAATTAGCTAGTGGATGCTGGAGGGTCCCAAGTCTAATGTTTTCCCTTCAGTCTTCTGATAGTGAAGAGGGGAAAACTCCAGAGTTTCTCATAAAATATATTTAAAGTTCTCAATTTTCCCTCTTCCAGCTTTCCACTCCTTCAAATCATCTGTGGTTTGCTGCAGCAAAGATTTTTAATTGACAGAATTTCAACTTGTGCTCTAGAAAGACTCATTACTTCACAGGTTCTTCAGCTTCATGGGGCCTTCATGCCATGTGGGGTATTTTCTGCTTCCTTCAGTGGATCCTTACCACTGAAACTAATTTTTTTATGAGCTGCAGTTGAAACCTGTGTACCAAGAACAACTATTTCAGACACATACGCTTTTGCTCCTGACCTTATGATGCTTTGTACAGGCTTTCCAGATGCAGAGCGTCAAGATGCAGCTGTTAGATAAGGTTCCCAACTGAATCACAGCTCTCAATGCAGTCAGTTATTAAACAGCAATCTTTTTGCATGTCAAGTCACAATTTAGGATAATATTTCACTGGAGCAGACAATATGCCAGAGCCATAGACATCCAGTTTGCCATACCCACGTGGCAGGATGTGGGAGTAAAGGAGGGAGTTCAGTCCTCCACCTCAAGGCAGGGAATCTAGAGAAGTACTTAGTTACATTTGTGTCCCAAATCTGTTTTAATTAACATACTTAAATATTTAGTCAAAGAGGACAGTTGTCTATAACCTTGCTGACAAAACATACTAAGACTCTTCATTTGTGGTATTTGTTGAAGCCAAGGAGATCAGCACCTTGCTTTTATGATATGGTGTATGTGCTTAAAAGCAGAATACAAGTTCATCTGGGTTCGTACCAGCACCTGCACATGTTGATACCATTGGTGGGTCTGCAGGACTCTGCAGCCTCCCAGTGAGAGCTTCTGAGGGTCTGAATTATGGAGGTAGATGCCTAGATTAATCTTTGTCCTGGTCTTTCGCATCTACGCCTATCAGTGCTCCCTGTGTAACCAGCATCCACTAGGTCTCACCACTGCTGTTTCTGGTTCTCTTTCTCCAGGCCAGGAAGGGTGCTGGGCTCTACAGCTTCCCTTTCTGTTGACTGGCAAGATGGTACTTTGTCAGGTAACTGCTGTTGCCACCAACTGCAAAGCTCACTGCATCTAGAGTATAATGACACCTTCTGAGCCGCTTCTTTTATGCGTTAACCTACTTGGAAACAGAGGCTCATGTGCAAATTCCCTCTGTATTTTGTGAAGATTGGAACATAAGCCAGATCTGAGCTGAATTTCCCCCTTCCAAGAGCCAGCTGAATCAAAATCCCCTGATGCAGACATCCCCAAATTTTATGGGTGCAAAAGATGTCTTGATCCAAATTTTGCAGTTTGCTCCCATCTCTGCTTAAAACATAAAATGTATGTTTTTAGGGAAAAAGGATATAAACATCTTGTTCATGTTTGAGCTGAGAATGTCTTTTTTCTGTAGGCTGTCAACACAACTTCAAATGCATGCAGCCTGTCCAATCTGACAGACAATTTGCATATTTGTGGAATGCTGACGCCAAGTTACTCTATATATTTGTACATGAAAGCATTAGAAAGTTTGAAGGATTAAAGGTGGAAATCTATCCCCCTCGGCCTCGATTAAAGATCAAGACAGCACATCAGTAGATGGCAGACAAATAACTGCCACTTTGCTGTTTGGAATGGCTTAACTCAAAAATAATAAAATCCACGCTATTTCCTAGGACATAAATAGCTGAGGGCTTTAGGCGTGCTAATTGAACGCGCTTGCACATGAGGTAGGTTTTTGGTTTAGCCTTTTGAGAGCGTAATGTGGAGTCTGGCACGTTCAGTGTGAGCCCTCTGACACAGCGACCGTCTTTTTGCTCCACACTAGCTGCGTGCCTGGGACGCAGCTAGAGCTCCGAGAGCCACCCCAGCATAAACGCATCAACGTCAATGTCTAGGGCTGCACCTTCCTCAGCTTCCTCTTGGGGCCTGGAAAGTTCTTTGAGGCCAGATGGAGGTGCTTGGCCCATCCAAAAGTGACTTAGTTTGCCACGAGACGGGTGTCAGGAGGAGCAGCAGCAGGTGCTCAACGGTTTTCCGTAGAAAGATGCTTCCTTGGCTGCATGCATCAAGATATATTTTGGAGCCTGGCTTGTAGACACACTGATTTGAAAATGGAGTCTTTGAGTCTTAAAAACAAAATATGCTAAAGAATCATTTTACAGTTCCTCCTAAGGATCAAAAACTGATATTATTTATTTTACTTCTACTAAAAAATAACCTCAATAAGATGTTCTGCGTTGCCCAGTGGATATAATTTAGGACCTGATATTGGCAGCACAGGACAGAGAAGGCAGGAGCTAGTCAAATCTCTCCCCCATTCTTTGATCCAAACATGAGTATTCCTTTGATTCAGAAAGGGTTTGGCCCGCATTTTTTGCAAATGGTTGCACGTCTCTGTGCTTTCTGGCTGGGGGAAGTGGAAGTGGCAAAGCCTCAGATACCTGGGAACCAAGAGCTGAAAACTCTCCTGGAAACTTCTCATGGTCTAACGAAATTCCCGGGCCAGCTTCCAGCCTGAGTGGATACAGACAACCAGCCAAACTGAACCACCAAATCTGTCAAGATTCAGCCGTCATTTGCGAAAGAGGACTGGGATTTTTGAAGGAGTTTGTAGGAGCTGAACACCTAAATCCCTTTAAATCCCAGTGGGACATTTGCTCCTCTCTTTCCTGTACTCTACTGAAAATCTTCGTCTGTTCTTTTCAGATATTTTGAAGACCTCCAGCAACACTTTCATTATAGATATACCTCTCCACCAAAATTATAAAAGCACAGGATTTTAGCTGCAGTTGCTGAAACTGTGTAATTAAACACAACTCCCCAGAAAGCCCCAGGCTACACCTAAACTCTTGACCACAGAGAGCCCTGCGCTGTCACAAGTCAAGCCTAACTCTAGGTACCCCAGTTGGAAAACTTCAGCTTTAATGCATTCAGAAAAAGTATGTTGTTGTTTTAAAGCACATTACTCAAACTCTGAGATGCCTTTCTACTGGGAGCAGCATTACAAAGCTGATCTCTGCCTGGATGCTTCTTCCAACATGGATCTGACAATTCACATGTAGGAAAAGCCCTCTCGTGCATTTGCAGTTTTAGATGACCTCCATATATTTGTTTAAAAAATAATTAGGCTTGCTCAGCTTTTGTACTGTTGCATTTTCCTTTTTTTTTTTTTAAAGTAGCTTTTCCTGTAGCACTCCCAGACCAGTACAATGCTGGCTTTTAAAAGTTATTTGCCTGTTACCAGGCAGTTTTAAACTTTTACTTCCTAAGCCCTTGCAAACCAGCAATACAAGGAGACTAAAAAAATCTCCTGGGGTTTGTTTTTATAGTAACAGTGAAAGCTTAAAATGTTGCAGCAGCAGCCAAATTATTTTTCTTGTAGTGGAAACAATACCAACAACTGGAGTCTACATACAAAACAGTTTAAAGCTACCCATAAAAATGACTAACAAATGAGTGCTACATTTCTTTTTATCATTTACTCTTTATAAAAAGTGACAGTTTGAAGGCTACTAATTTGGCAAGCTATTTCCCCTCTATAGCCATGGTTGTTCTGTAATTAAAGGATATATAAAACATGGACATACACGTACTAGTATGGGCTGACATTTTTGTGTGGTTTAGGACACAGTCCACACTCTTTCTCACCCACTAATGGAAAACTAGGTAGACGTATGCAAAATTTAGCCATAGGGCAGAGTTTGATTTCGGGCAAAATTTTCAAAAACACACTCATGACTAAAGTCTAAGTCCTGTTTATTTTCTGTGACACTCCTCAACTGTTTAGAATGAGGATGCCCAAAGATGTACAGTTAACTCAGGGCATAGAGGAGTATTTTCTCCCTTGGCTAAACAAATGAATTCTTGAGCACTGTTGAAATCAAACATTTAAAATATTATTAATTACTAATGCTAACTGTTGAGGGTTTTTTTTTTTTAAAGTCATATGCACTGTCCTTAGGTAAGTAATTACTTTTCAAAATCTATAACTAGGAATAGTACTTGTTGTCATCTAAGCACCTCTGTCACTCTTGAAAATGGCACTTATGTTCCTAAGTCACTTAGGTTGGTTTTGAAATCTTTGCCTGATATTTCATTATCTATTTACTAGGAGCAGCCCTTTTCATACCTGCAAATAGTGAAAAATACATTACTCCTTCTGAAAGTAAAGAGCTAAAAATAATACAGGACTCAGTTTAGTCAACATAAAGACAAACCAGAAAACTATTAGTTCAAGAAACTGAAATAAGAGAACTTAAAGCTCTGGCTGCAGAGCAGAGAAATGCTTGAAAGGGGACTTAGAGCAGTTGCTGGTCTAATTCTGTGTCCACTGCAGTCGGTCGCTGGGCTCCCAGCAGCTGGTGCGGGGACGCTTTGTGGGGCTCATGAAAAGGTTAGGCTGATCCTCGGGGTGCTGCTGGAGGTCGGCGCCATGGCACGTGCCCCTCCGCATCCCTCTCTTAGGATGTGCGACACAGGACCGGTTACTCCGGTCACAACAATTTTACCTGCCCCAGTGAGGTATTGAAGGCAAGGGCAAGTATTTGGTACAGGGTTTATGGCTGAACTCGGTCATCTGTTCTTCAAATTCAACGTGCAAGCACTTGTCTGTTGAGTGTCTAAATGATGGTGTTGTAGCTGTATATTTGGAAAATTTGGAAAAATGGTTCATAGCCTGAAAACTCCCCAAAGCCTGTGTTAACTAATAATTACCTACTAATGGGCATTAGTACTGGCTGTGAGAGATAGCCAAAAAAAAAAGTCCTGGTCCATAAGACTGAGATGAAACCGATAACTTTCCCAAGCAAGAAATGTCTTAGCTCTAAGCACTTTTCAAAATGGCCACCATTACTGTGAGAAACTCTGTTCCAGTGTATATAAAACAGAGTGGAATAATAACATCTCATTTGATAATACAAAGTAGTTTTTTCCCTTAGTGTTTTAGTTCTCAAAATTCCCAGAATACACTACATAGAAACTGTTCACTTGAGAAATTAAGTACCGTATGTGATAAGACAGTCATGTGAAATTTTTAAGCTGTCATTAAAAATGATTATAATTAGGACAAACTATATGAAAATGCTTTAAAATTGAGACCCTGGTGAATTAAAAATTAAGGGGTATATTATGTATTATCATGTTGAAGGGCAGGGATTTACGCGTGTAACTCCCATTAACACTAATGTGAGTTGCATTTATAAATCCCCACGCCGTGCGAGGAGCGTACACCCCCTCGTTTGTTTTCGCTGAACAACCTCAGCTTTCGCAGCACTCCAACACAATACCTCTGCCTGCGGAGAAGGAGCAGAACGGTAAATCAGGAGTTTAAACTGTTTTCCCTTACAAATCTAGGCCCCTGGATAAAGCCAAATGTAATTCATCTAAGCAGTAGCTGTACTCCCATGAGTAAGATTTACTTATGAAAAGTAACTGTCGCCGAGTCTGCTCTTCCCTGCAACTCCTCCTGTGCTTTTCCCCATGCTTAATAACTAGGAGTTGGGCTGCAATCATTTTTATTATGTCTCCTCTAAATGTAGGAAGCCTGTTGCTGGGGGTGGGCTTGTAAAAGCATTTCAGTCGGGAGCCTTCAAAAGGAGCCGCGTGCACGGCAGCGTGCGATTCCCACGCGGCGAGTGAACGTGTACCGTAATGGCAGTGTACACAAATTAAACACACCTCTTACCCTGGTGGGGCCACAGGACTGGAGGCTGAGCAGTGAACAGGAGTCTGCTCGGTAGCTGCGCTGGACTTCGGGTCGCAGTCGGTGAGGGATGAGCTGCTGGGGTTTAGGCTGCAAAGTGTTGCCGGTTCACTTTAGTTTAAGTCTCAGGATAGCTGGTGCTTTCCTCATAGCACCAGTATCAGAAATTATGTGAGTTTGTATCTGGGCTTTCAACAGAAAAAACAAAGTAGCCCTTGTACTTACAAGAGAAACTTGTAAGAAACTTCTAATCAACCCTAAAAGTTGATTATTCTTTTTATTTAAATTCTTGATCTGTATATAGTTTTCATGTACGTGGTCACAGAGTTAGTCTCATGCTCTCATCATCCCACCTGCTGCTTTTTACACCCTTGGATTTAGCAACACTGATACCGCTAAGGTAAGCTAGTTCATCTGTAGCTTGGGGTTTGCTGAGAGTCTTCTAACAGCACTCAATAGGAATGTCCTGTCCTACTGCTTTTATAAATGAACCCATACTACTTCTATTTAAAATACGTTAAAAGAATGGTCACATTACCACACTATAGTTTATAGGAAAAAAAAGACCCCGAACCACAGCTCATACCTTTCTGTGGCATCACAAAATTGTAATTATACTAATATACTACATTCTTTACAACATAGTTTCCCCAGGGACAAAATAAATAAATCTAAACAAAATAGATATGTGTAGAGTCAATACATCTCCTATTTTATTAATTAGCACCTGAGCAAAATGTTTCTCCTCCTTGTTGCCAAGCCAGAAAAAGCACTGATGGTTTTTCAAGCAAAGTAATGAATGCCAGGTTTATTTCTTTATTGGTACCTGTGGATTCTGTTGTATTGCTTGTTAACAGATGCAAGCGGGCAATATAACTATTACATCAGGCAATAATATAGAAACCCAGGCAGTTCCTAAGCAACAGCCCAGCACTGATTCCTGCCAGCTATTCTCTAGGATTCCCTCAGACACAGCAAGTGAAGAGGAGTTGGACAATATAGTCTAATTTTGAGAAAGGAATAAAGCATGAAACTGGTGATTTTCAAAATCATATTTTTGCAGATTTCTTACCAAATCAAAAGAGCTAAAATTGAAAACTGTCAAAAACATTTCAGCTCAAGAGCTGCATAAACTTTTCTATTGTTCAGGCAGCTAAACAGACACAGCTATTTTACTTCATACCTTGCCTACAAAAAAAAAAGAAAAAAAAGAGACCACAATCACAGAGCCTCTTCAGCTTGTTGGCCTGAAACTGGATTTTGTAGTGTTTCCTTTTGCAGACTCACTCATCAGTTTAGCCTAAAAGTAAAACATTTTTCATCTGTTCTCTATGAATTCCACGGTCAGTCAAATCTGGACGCTGATGGAAAAATTCATAATAAATCATTCTGTTTAAGCCATACAGACTCTGCGTGTGTGTGTGCACACATAATTTTGTGTGTACACAAGATAAAAAGGTGTATTTCAAAGCAATGTCACTCTCAGATGTCACTAGCTGATACAGCTTCTTAGCCTGCACATTGCATACTGTAAAAAGGACATCTGCTTTATATATAACTGGGGATTCAATGAAGCAGCAAAGCTGGGATCTTTTTTATTATCCATAACTTTCCTTGCAATGGACCAATCTAAGCTGGGACTCTCTCAGTATTTGGAGAACATTGTTTCCACACTTTGGTGTAGTCCAATATGGCACTCTGTGTCAGGCTCAGGTTTTGAGCCAAACTTCTATGAAGGCTAGCTCTCTTTCATCTAAGTATGAATAATGTCCTTTCAGAAAACAGTTTATATTTAGAATAAATAAGAACAGACATACATGCACATGCGCACGCACTTATGGACCCAAATGCACACGCTTCCGGAAGCACAAACATGAACAAACAAGAAGAAAATATTGTGAACCAGATGTTCTCTGGGTTTGAATGCTCCATTGGTTTCCATGCACCATGTAAGGTTCCGGTCTGCTAAGGGAGCAGAAGTAAGTGCAACACAGGAGCTTGCAGTGCTAACAGTTTTACCTTGCCTGGAGGTGGGAAGTGGTGGCTCTCTTCACGGAAGACTTTGACTCTTTGCAAAAAAAACTGACGACTTTGCCAAAACAAAATTCTCTCTTGAGATATTTGAGTTATGGGCCAAAGTACTTCCCTTTTTGGCCAGAAAAAATTCAAACTCATTCAGGAGAGCTATGGATTGTATACCTCGCGCCTCTTGTTCCCTGGGCTCACCTCTCCTCTTCATATTTTACAGTAACACACTAAGAGCGTGCAAGATGGAGATACCAAATTTCTGGGCACTGCGGAGGGCCTGGCTGAAGGGGCGGGAGGCATCCAGGCTCCCAGGCTGCGGCTCCCACCGAAGTGCCAGTGCAGTGGCTGTGAGTCAATGGCTTTTCTCTCTTTTCTCTACCAAGCTGTTCCAGTTTTGAGGTGTTAGATATTTTTCAAATAAGCAATAAAATACAGTTTGAGAAACAGACGTTTTCTGTTCCCTCAAAAGGGAAGAGAAATGTGCATCTCAATGAAAACCCTATTTTCTATTAGAAACCAGTTTTGGTGAAACAAAGTCACCCACCCGTACAGCTCAGTCCACACAATTTCCCCGTGTATTCATCTGCTCCTCCTTCCCCCCCACACCAATCTCCAAGCCATTCTCTGCCTGCCTGATATATGTTGACATGAGAATTAAATCACTAAGAAGTATGAAAGCTTTAGCTTTAACAGAAAGCCAGGTTGCTATTCCTAGCAAGGAAAGTTAAATGAAATCATTCTGTGAGTGAACTCCTATTGATTTCTTCAGGATTGATCAGAAACATTTGTCAAACTTTTGTTTTCTTTCTGTCCTACATCTTCTTTAGACACATAGTTAAACATACTAAGGAACGTTTACATTTTAAAACGTGTTCTAAGGTCTTTATATAAACATACGTGTAATAAAAGTGACTGGTGATTTATATTATCTATATACATTCAGATACTTTATTTTCTAAGCCAAGGTTTTAAAAAATAGGTGCCTAGATTCAGACACCTAAGTCTATGTTTACAGTCTTCGGTTGCCTGATTTTCAAACATGTTAGTACTCAGAAACTCTTCTTCTGTGTTCACTTAAGGTGCCTAGAAGTGTTGGGCAAATATTACGTTGGGCTGTTTTTCATCTATTAGAAACAGAAAATTAAAGATTATTATAAACATTAAAAAGATGTAAAGACAAAAATAAGAAAACTATAAATCCATGGTGTTTTCCCACATTTCATTGAAGAAAATGAGTTGCATTGGTATAAGGCACATGAGTGCATTCCAGCAGATTTATGCTTGCTAACTGAATTTGACCCAAAGCCCTCCTTCGAAGCATTTGTCTTTTCTTCTTTAGGTTCACATTGAGGACTCCAGTTTCAAAAATGCGTGTGCGCTTCTGCACCTAATGTCTATGCATATTCAGTGTGACTGCATATGGAAATGGAGCATCCATGCCAACAATTTTACAGCTAACAGGCTTTTTGCATGTGTGAGTCTCTGAGGGTTGTATGTTATTGGGGTAATTGCGCATGTAAATCCAACAGGCAGTCACACACACAGCTATAACGTGTACAGCTGCGGTAATACTGGGGGGGGGGGGGGGGGGGGGCGGTTCAGCCAAAAAGCAAAAGCAAGTGAGAAAAATGCTACAGTTTTAGGCACCTGGCCATTGAAATAATAATATTAGAAAACCCCCAAAAACTGATTTAGATCTTGAAATGACGTGGCTCGGCATTCAAAACCTGCCCCCGCGTCCCCCTCAGAAACACAGGTCACTCTTACATTTAGGTACTGTTAGATTTGTGGTTTTAATTACAAGCAAATAATTTTTTGAGGTAGTAAACATAAACTGATGCTGTTCTAAAATCTAAAGGGAAAAAGTTAATATTAAAAAAAAAAACACTAGGAAGAAATAAATAAATATATAACAAGAAACAGTTAGTGGAGCAGCTGTGTAAATAATATGAACAATGTTAAAGAATAAAAGGAAACTGCCAGAGCCACTTGGGATGAGGGGGGAGCCTAAAATCACCAGTTGCTCTAACTAGGTCCTGCTCGTTGGTTGTGCCTGGTTTTTTTCTGCCAACTCCAGGTCTGCCTTAGAAGGCACTTTCTTGAAAGGCACCGGAAGAAGGGAGGGAAAATGAGGTTATCCCATAAAATAACTACTACTACTTGGTAAGGGCACAGGAACAGAGAGTGAAGCAATGGTTTAATATTAGAACTAGAAGTTGCATGAAGTCAGTAACTAGCTGAAAATTTACTTCATTCATCACTGCAGAGTAAATGTTGAACTGTGTTGAAGTCAATGAAACACTTTTATGGTTTGGCTGCAGGCTTTGCTGAATGACACTGCTTGTCCATGAAAATGCTCTGAACCTCAAGCACCAAGCTGCGTTTGTGCACCAGGAGCTCCAGACTTGGAAGCCAGCAAGGTAAGAAAGGCATCCTCTAACGTCCTGGGGGCAGGGGATGCGTGGGTTTGGACCTAGTGGGCAAATTCTCCATTCTTCATCTGAATTTTGTAACAGTTTTCAAAGCCTTGGAGATAGACTAGGATCAGCAGAGAAGAAAAAAAATCAAGTAATGCACGTGTTCTTGTTGTTGCTTAGAAGTTACATAGAGTAAATCAGTAATACCAAATACCCTGGTTTAGTCTAAATAGAGATCTGTTGCTTGGATGTCTAAGGATGTAAACTAAATTTTTGAGACTTTACTAAAAGACAAGGTGCTAGGAAGAAATTGTTGGTTAAATCCTAAGGATTATTATTACTTGTCAGGTGTAATCCTTACTTAGTAAACAAATGCAAGGCTTCAAAAAGGAGCCAGGGATGCTCCCTCTGGACAGGAACTCCGTATTTCTCTGCAGAGACCCAGTGCAAGGTTGAGGCCATGCTGCTTTGCAGACATCAGCATGCTTTGATCACTACAGGGAACAGAGCTATCTCTAGGGCTTCGGAATCTCCACATTGATTTACTCTGGTATTCATGGTATTTCTGTGTATGAGAAATAGGATTTTTGCAGTGCTGATACCAGCCCACAATGTGAACTGGATCAAGCCCACAAGCAACTCGTTCCCCATTAGTGCAAGAGCAGTTCCCTTACAGAGAAGGACCCAAGTTGCATGTGGACTGGCCATGAAATGTGTCGAAAGGCTGGAGAACTCATTAACAGTTCTCTTGGCAGTCGCATCCCTTACCATCCTTCTGCCTTTCCAGCAACGGGGATTTGCAGTAGGAAACTCACCTCCCAGCACCAGCCTAAATCCTGCAATGGAGCCAGGGTTGCTATTAAACAACCAGACTGAGCTGACACTGCTCCTCAGCTTATTGTAGCATCTACTCAGTGCAGAATAGCTGCTCTGCCATGTACCCGAGCTCACACATTGCCCTAGTCCCCACCAACGCAAGCCGAGATATGGCCCTGCTGCTACCCTGGCAAAGCAGCATAACCTACATAAATGTATACTGACACTGTTTTGCTGTCCTGCTGCAGTTGTGATTATTGCTGGTACACGCTAAGCACCATGAGCCACGGCTGGGCTAAAGGCTGTACAAGAGCAGAGTTACTAGCCCATGGGTCTGACTTACTTAAGCTGGCAAGGAATCAACACTCTGCTGTAGATCTGCTGGAAGGCAGAAAAGAAACCTGGTGAAGAACAGTCGGAAAAGAGTCCCTTTGTGCCAGTATGCTAAGTAGAAAGTCACTGCTGAATACACGAGGGCCAGATCCAAAATCTGTTTAACTCTGTGGGAATTTTCGTACTGACTATGATGGCCTTTGCTGCAACCCATGGGCTCTGACCTTCCATATCCTGTGCAGCTGTACAGTCATCTTTGTGCAAGCAAATTACGTGCATTATAAGGATGAAATTACCTGCAAGCACGCTAGAACTCATTTGTGTCAGTGACATGAACAAATCAAGGTACAGGACAAGAGACAGGGTCTGATACATCTACAAGGTAAGCCAGAGGCCAAAACAAATGTAAAGTTAGTTTGGAGAATTCTGTAAATAGCAAAAGGGAAATAACACGACTTGGGGAAAATTTTCAAGCCAATGAAATCCAGGGGAGTTTAACCATTGATGTCAGTGGGACAAATACTGACATTATATAAAGCACATGAACATTATGAATCGCAAAGACTTTTAGGAATGAGGCCAAGCTTGCTAATGATTTTCCAGTGGATTCATCATTCCCAGCACAATATCCCATACACTGACATAGCTGTTGTCCTCAACCTGGTATCTTCTCTTTGCTACCATATTTTTGCATAAAGGGTGTTGCAAAATTCCCGTGCCATCTCCTTCAGCAGTCAGCAGAGCTCATACAGGGGACAGCAAGTGTTTGGAAATCGGTGCCTGAGAACTGAATGCTCCCTGTATGAATTCTTTCTCTGCTATGAAACAACTGAAGCCTGCCTGGTGCCCACTCCATTTCCTGAACAAGGGCCATGGGGAGAGGAAAGCCAGTGCAAACTGTGCTCCAGCAGGACTGGACTTCTAGAGGATTTCTAAGGAAAGTCCAGCCAGCACAAATTTAAAGTAGCCTTGCGGGCCCTGGCCCTCACTGACCGCACTGGGCATTACCACAGTGCATGTATTCAAGGATGGTCATGCTGTATTTGACTTAAGTAATATTGTTGACCCAGTGCTGGGCCACCTTGGTGAGCCTGCAAAGCATTTGCTGTTCCTTTCCAGTCACGCTCCCATGTCCCCGGTTCATTAGGACGTGGGCAAATGCTTATTGTTATTTTTGCATGATTAATTGACTGCAAGACATATCCTTCCCCAAATTTCATCGGGATTTTCTCTGGTTAGTAGATGCTTTATTGCCCTTATTCTGAAGTGCAGTTGCTTTATGATGTCAGATAACAGTTGCGTTGGGCTGGGTTTTTTTTTCAGTCGTCTTTGCCAAGTCTGAGTTACTTGCTTCCTGACTGAGTTGATTTGCTACCTTAATTTTTAGAACATATTGTTTTAGTAGCTGTGTGACTTCATGCATATGTGCATGAAAGCAAGCAAAAACAATTTCTATTTCTAACTGAAATCTATCTATCTATCTCTCTATCTAAATATGTGCATAAAGTAAGTAGATGTTTATTCAATGGAGCAATGGTAGTCTTAGAATTTAATTACAACCTGCACAAGTCTGGTGTTCTAAATTGCTGTCCCATCCTGCAGCAAGAAGACCTAGAAGACTTAGAGAAAGATAAAGCACCTCCATGTAGCTTTTACCTGCTAATAGCATTTCTATCACTGCAAGATCTGGCAAGAGAGTCAAACGTTTTCCTAAAGGTATGTAAAGCATGCAGAACTGATGGAAAGCTAACAAGTTTTCTGTGGAAGGAGCGTACATCTGCTGGGGTGAGGAGAGCCTTCACTGATGTGCCACTTGTAAATGTATATGAACTCCGTAATAGGTGCGGTGCTTTTGCTCAACAGCTGCAATCTTTTCATTGTACCTCTTTTGTTGAATTCAGATAAAAGCACTTCATCGTCAACAAACCTAATATCTGTTCTTGTCCCACTTGAAAGGGTCAAATGAGATTTCCCACCAGAGAATAAAAAAAAAATCTGAAGCTGCCTAGTGAGTTTGGGTGGCAACGTGCCAAGAGAGAGGGAAGGAGAGGTAATGTCTCTGATGCCTCAGCAGAACAATAATGTCAAGAAGCACAAAAAGCACTCTCCAGGCTTGCACAGTCACGCAGCAAGAGAGACAGGGATAGCAGGGCAGCCAGACGTGAGCTATGGAATCGCCTCCCTCCTGAGCTGCTGGGGCAGATCCTCCTCCCCTTCAAGAGATCAGATGAAGCTATTTGGGGTTGCTGTCTCATGGTGGAGAAGGTCAAGAGGCAGGGGTGCTCGGGGTGGAGTGGGATGCAGAGGAGGAAGAGCCTCTTGCTGATCTGATGGTCATAGACAGCATTTCCAATGTACCTGGTTCTGCAGAAAGCAAAGATTCAGGAAGCTGGAGGAGAAGAGATGATGGAAACTCTTCTCGCTTAAGTGTCTCTCCAGTTGTGCATTGCCCAGGATGCTGTTTGGAGCCTCTATGCTGTATTGAAAGAAGGACTTAAAAATGGCTTACTTTTACAATAACAGCACCAAACCACTATAAAAATGTACACATGTCTTCAGCAGAGCTGCAGCATGTGTTTCTGTGCCAAAGACAGTTCAGTCCTTTACACCAAATGCAGAGTCTATAGTTTTCTAGCAGCTGAAGGGTGAAGGAGGTGTATATTTAGCCCATTCAGATGTGCACTTAAATGCCTGTAAATATTTTGCCAGGTCAGAGCTTCCGCGTGCTACCAAGCCACAGGTGTCAAAGTGCCCGTTTCCCAGGAGCCTGCACTTTGCACATTCACTCCAGGCTCTGCAGCATCAGTGCTGCAGTTCCTATTTGTCTTGTACGAAGCATTTCTGTCTTGTACTAACCAGTTCTGTTCTGCAGGTTCTAGCCCAGCTCACCAGGGACACTGTCTTTATGCAATGCTTCCTGATATCTTCTTAGATCCCAAGCATGGAACAAAAGCCCACAAGAAAGTTAGAGACCAGATGCAATTAGACACCAGACCATTTTAATCTTTCAAGGTAAAGTTATTAGGTACCTATAGCTCTTTGCATTATTTGCTATAATGCTAGAGCAAATAGCTATGGAATAATAGCACCTAGAGAACTGTCGCACTGTAAACTTAGGGGAAGCCTGTGGCCTGTTGAGGGCAGGCGAAGGGAAGTTAAGGCACAAAGAAGGAGGCACCATAATGAAAGAATGAGGAGTAGCCCATCACTAACACCCCCTTCCCGAATCAGCAATTGGACTCAGTTATGAGAATAAAAGGGACCTTGGCTGCGAACGACTTAGGGCAGCATAAATACGTATTATGAATTTTAGGCTCAGACATAATTAAATGCCGTTTGTCAGATCTATGCTTGTTTTTCATCTCATTTGAGTTTTACAGAATGAATTAACTAACAAATGTGCCTCCGATTCTACCATAACAAATCATTTCTCGGAATGGTTGCCTCCAAGCAGCAGCGAGAGAGTGACTGGGGGGAGTGACCTTCTGCTGTGAAGTTGTCACGTTCCAGCAGAGCCCTGAGTGGCAATGACAGCCTCAGTAATGGGGAGCCCATAGTGGCCTGGCAGTTGTGTTGATAACTTGTTAATTTATTTAGTGCAGTGGTGCAGAGGCGAAGATCTGGAGTAAAGGGTGGGGTGGGCTGAGCCTCAGGGTTGAAAAATGTAAATATTCTGCTTTTGAGGGGAAAAAAAATAATCATCTTGTTCATTGTTATTGAATGAGGTTGGTGACAGGTGCCACTGGCAAATGTTTGTACTAATGCAGCTTTCATTAAAAAAAAAAAAGATATGGCAAATATATGGTCAGCATGTGCATACTTTGGGTATGACAGCAATAAACACTCCTCTCCTGGTCATGTGAAAGCACATTTAGGGCACACCAAGTGACTGTCATTCTGAGCTGGGAAAGTCATAGCATGAGCAACATGGTCTGTTTGCCTTCAACAGGCAAAAGGGAGAAAGGGTTAAAGACCATAGGTGGAGAAATCCCTTCATTGCAGTTTAACTGTACCTTGAAGAGTCCTCTCACTTTGTTCCACAGCATTAAAGGAAATGTCCTTTTACTAGTCAGCAAGTTACTACAGCAAATGGATAGATTTGTTAGCTGTAGCTTACCTATAGTTTCTGATGTGTTAAGAAGTGCTCAGAAATCTGTGGGTGATGCATACTTTAAAGGATCTGACATCTCCAAGTGACGAGCTCCTTCCAGACACCAGATCCATTGGTTGGTAATGGCACAAAATGGATACCCAAAAATCAAAGCATTCATTTTCTGCTTGGACAGTCTCACATATTGTCCCTAGTAGAAGATCTTCCGCAGCTGTATTCTTCATGCTGCATAATTCTTAAATTTATGAAAGTCGTTCATCATTTCAGGTTAATGAAGATATGCAACAAATACTCTAAAGACAGCTGGAGACCAACACTAGTAAACTGGCAAGTCAAACAAATAAACATGATAAGAGTTGTCCTCGGTACAGCTCTGCAGACTTCATCTTTAAAATGTCTCAAAGAAGATGGGGTGGAAAGTATTTAACAAGTAACGCGCTGTTATTTGAAAAACAAAACCAGATGGTGGTGTTAATGTATCCAGTGACTTAAACATAATGCCATGTGTCTGCAGGAAAACAATAACCCCCACACAGCACAATCCTACAAACCTGAAGTCATATACAGAGAGTACCTCTCTTATGAATGAGAGGAAAGAAACAGCACCCTGTGGCCAGTTATCAATAGGAGTATTGGTGGCAAGTATTGGATCTCAACCATGAGCACAGCCTTTCTTATGGCAGGCTGAGAAGGAAAAGCAAGTTTTCCTCTTCCCCAGCAAGGGAAGTGGTGCTCCGGGCTCTGTGCAGGCACCCCGAGCTGCCGCCGTGCTCTCCAGGCGCGCTGCCTCATAGATGTTCAGGGAGCCTGGTCAGCCACACATCATCTTTTTGCTCTTTGCAGGCCCCGCATGTATTGCTGCAGCTAGGCTGTGTCCCACAGCTTCTGGAGGGTTTGGAGTGCACACGGGACACCTCTGCTCTTGACCTCAACACATGAACGTGCACGAGGAATTTCCCCTGAACATTTATTATCCCTAGTACCATAGTCAACAGTTGGCTGGGTAACTGAGCAAATTTACTTGAACTCTTTATTTCCCAGGTCTTATTTTTCTAAGGAAGGCAATAAATCAATGACAGGAAAAGTACTCACCAGGCAGAAATTGGGTAGCTCCATGACTTAATCAGCACTGATTAATGCCGGTCGGGAATCTATCTCTGCATTTCTTTGGAATACATTTTGGAAAGTCTAGTAGTTCCTAGCAGAATTTTGCATGAAAAATTAAATTACTTTGATATTTCTGTCTCTACCTAACTAGTTAGTTCCCTGAGGCTCACACCATCTTTCCACGTAGGTATGTACAGGTGCTACGTGGACAGAGCTCCCTTGGGAGGTGAAGCCAGGATTTCGGTGCACAGATGATCGCTGCAGAGCCCAGCGCCAGGTCTGGGTGACAGACAGCGGAAAGGCACAGACACCCGCAGCCGGATAAGATGCTGCTTTTCCCCTCTGGCTGTAACAAACTGAAAACGCCAAAGATACGTCAGAGAGAAGCAGCCAGAGGTAGGGACAGGGGACGGAGCTGCGTCAGAAGCAGCCCTTCTTCTGCGGGGGTGGAAGAGAAGCCGTGACTCCCGAGGAAGGTCAAGGCCGGCCAGCGAGCAACCCGGGCAAGAAACCCCCAGATGGATAAACAATCCAGACATCTGGTGAGATCCCGGCATCACTGCAATCAGTGAAGTTTTGGCAGCGACTTTGACACTGCCAGGATTTCCCTTGTAATTAGCAGCGTGCAGCCCGTCTGGGGAGGATGTTCCCTCCGGAAAGCTGCTGGACTGGGCTGCAAATCGAGCTTAATCTCTGTGAAGCAAAGAATAACACCTAGTTAGTCTCTGGCCCCTTGAGTATGAGAAAAATTCTAACTTGAACTCAACAAACATTAGATTCTACCGATAACTATAACTAAATCTGGTTTGGTTGCTACCTAGGTTTTTTTAGGTGCTCGCAGTGGGTACTGAACGGCCCCCCAGCACAGCACTGGGACAGACTGGGAGCAGCCACAAGAAGGGATTCAGGGCTTGATGTGTGGCAAAGGGAGAATAAATGTCTGAGCACGCAGAAGTGTTTGCATACCCTTCTTTAGCACCAGCAAGTTAGGCAGGGACATATTGAGCCAGGGAAACTAAAACAGTGTATGCTATAAAGCTCAGACTGGTAAGACTAGCAACAGTAATAGATATTTCAGTTTCTACACTGATCCAGCCATGCACACACACAAAATACCTCCATAATATGGCTTTTCTTTAAAAAAGAAAAAACCCCTGTGTTGTTAAAGACCTTAGCTACCTGTATTTGAAGATCGTTGTCGGAAAAGATGAAAAACATACATTTTCATTTCATTTCAGATTAGCATGGTAAACAGCTAGATCTGTTCTTTCAAGTGGAGCATTCAGCTCCATTTGTTAGCTTTGTTGCTGATATTTCACCTCTCTTTTATTTACTTAACATAGTTTGACAAGAAATTCTCAGTGAGATAATATATCTACATGAAAGACTGGCTTGGGGAACAAGTCCAGAGGTTTCTGTGGGACAGAATCAATTATTTATGTCTTTGCCATTTTGGTCTGCCTCCATTCCACAGAAGAGCTACCCAGCTAGCTGAATGTTTTTTTGGTAGAAAATATATCCTATTTTTTAGAAGAAAAATAAAAAAGTGTAACATCAGTGTAAATCCTACTTGCAGCCACTTGGGAAATAAAAATCAAATCACAAGTGATGGAAGCTATCACCCTGCAAAACAATGCCCTCTCCCCAGCCGGGCAGGATGGCCCCTGCTGCAAGGAGCTCCCAGTACAAAGCAAATTAGCAAATGTTCCTGTTGCTTTTTGCCACACAAAATTAGACAAACTCTATAGAAGTCAGCTTGATTTCTCCTGAACAGCACAGCAGAAATGATCCTTACACAGCAACCAGCTGGTTCAAGGAGTTTCTGAGGCTGAACTAATTCAGGTGATGGAGGACACCTACATTCTTCAATAAATAGCAGAAAGAAAAATTGCTTACCCAGTCTGGATGGCTCAAATACATAAACCAGAGCAGTTTCACATATAGCCCACTCCAGCTCAGATCAGCACTCATACCCTGAAGAGACCCACGTCACTGGAGTTTGCTGTGTTTCAGCAGCGTATGATGGGACCATGCCTAACATTAATCTAAAAGCAGGCAGACAGGCTGTCAGGCTGTAGGTACAGCAGAGCGGCTTCAGCTCCGGCATCGGCACCACAGAAAGTGACAATGGGAAGTTTTTAAAACCTGAGAGCGCTTTGTCAGTCAGAGGTCAATGAGAAGGGATAGAGAATATGGAAAAAATGAATAAATAAATAAATAAATAGGGTAGAGAAATGAGAGGGAATGGGCAGTGAATTTAAAACATAAATAGAGAAACCAAGGTATGCTAAAAACTTACCCAAAGAAAAAGCCAGGCCTTCATGTTGTTCTTGTAAGAGCCTAGATGAAATCTGCCCCTCACTTTGATAATGGAGGATCAGGTCCTTAGGAAAAGGGAGAAGTTTGGACATAACGGGGGAAAAAAAAAAGGATCTACTGCAAAGTGAAGGAAAATAAGTGAGCGGTGCCGTACAAAAATAACGATTCAGTAGCTAGTAGGCAATATTGTCATCTCTGCACACATCCAAGGACTTCAGTGACCCACTACTCTGGCTGAGGATCTGCTCCATTAATAATAAGAAAGAGCAATTTAAACTATGGCTTTTTTCATTGTGTTTTATACAGGTTTGGGGAATACGTTATCAAAGGCTCCAATTCTGGCCAAAGTCCACAGGCATCATCACCTGTGGTCAGGCCCTGGATAGAAAGATCAGAGCCATCTTTGCGTAGCCCTACCACCAAAACCAGATCAATCGGAAGTAACTCAAAAGGAAATATTCTACAGGGAACAGATGAAGATGCATTTAGAGGAAATAATCCCCATTCAGGATGCCATTATTAAAAGAGAGAGATAACTATCAGAGCTAAGCTATGTCAGGGCAACCTCGTTGACATGGGACTGGAGAACTTCTAGTGTAAAAGCGGAGAAACTAGGTCAGTGCTTTTTGAAGAGAGGAAAGCTCAGGGTGGACATCATTATTTTATATATGATTCTAAGGGGAATAGCTAGAAGAGATGTCAGAAAACTAGTGTCAAATACAAGAACAAATGGACAGCCTCTAAGAAAGGGAAATGAAGAGAAACTAAAGGAGGCTCAAGCTCAAGGGATATAAACATTTCTGTACACACTAAGTAGTTGATGCAAGGACTGGGTTACAGAAAGGGCTAATAAGAGCAACCAATAAGGGTTTGGGAAAGGAAATGCTTTGTGGGGTACAGCCACCTGGGAGCAGACAAATCTGTCTCTTGATCTTGGTCCGTCCATAGAGTGCCCAAGTTTCAATCTCAAAATTACTTTGAGATTCACCCACAGTAAATCTCTGTGCAAGCGCAATAGATTGAAGTGGCAATTCAGTTTATCACTTGAAGATAAAACTCAGAAGAACATTTGCCTTCTAATTCTATTAATATAAATGTAATTACAAGGGCTAATTCCAATACAAATGTTAATTTATAAGGGTTGGTGGAGGTAGCAGCCTATGGAGAAAGATGATGCTGGAATCCCTGATCCTTACATTTGATCAATAGCTCAGTGTTAATGGACTTTATTTATGATTTGGAGCATATGGTTCGAAAACAAGCCTAATGATTAGGTTGCATGTGTATAGACACACACTTCTCTCAGCACTAGAATATTTGCATGGTGCAGTTGTCTCTAAAGAAGAAAGAAAAGCCTCTCTGTGGTGTTGTAACAGATTAGAATAGTCTTTATTTCGGGGAAAAAAGCAGGATGCTGTCACACAAGTGCAAGTACGACTTCCAGAACATGCTGCTTTAAACACAGATCAGACCAATAGTCTTTGTTCTAAGTATCTAAGATGTATGCCAGTCACTAGGAAAAAGAAGTAGTAGATTGAGGTAATAGCCTGGGGCAAAGGGAGTTTGAGGAGAGAGGAGAATCAGAGGCCTGTGTAGTCAAGGCCTTTTTTAGCGCATTTTCTTATATCCTCCAAAATTTAAAGGCAGAACTTCATCTGGTAGAAATAAGCATGGCATTATTAAAGCTGAAGGAGTTACGCCATGGATCTGGTCCCAAATACATATTCTAATACAAATAAAGCAGAAAAAAATGAAAAAAAAAGGTAGCATAAACATAATGGACCCAACAGTCCCACTGAATATAGGTCAAATTCTGAGATCCTGTGAAGAGTGTAATGCCAGCCCCATTCCTTGCAAGTTTTCCTTGTTTAGAATAAAAAAATAATTTCTGCTGTATTACCTTGATCTGAGTAATGTCACAAACCTTCCTCCCTTCTAGCCCAATGGTTAAACAAGAGAGATTTTGAAGTGAAAGTGTGAGGAGGAGAGAGTCTGAGTGTGCTGTAGCTCTGTCCCCTTCCATTCTGCTCAGTCGTAGCAGAAATGTACCCGCGCCTTCCAGATCATAAAAATCCATGGCAACCAGATGCTCAGAAATTTGGAGTTCAACAAAGGATTCAATACGCACGTTCTGAAAACTTTCACAGTATCCTCAGATCAATTTTGAACTGCCAGGATATGCTACTGCGATGAACTGGCCCATCTCAACCACCGTTATAGCCAATGAGACATTGATGTTGACATGGAACCAAAATTTGTCATGACGCCGGGAAAGAACAAGGCTCACAGAAGTGAGTGATACTGATCAAAGCAGATGAGAGTCAGGGATGTTTTTACAGGAGATGCAAACGCACTTACATACCTCGGCGATCTGAAGCCATCAGAGTTAATATGCTGTCTATTAAAATTTGTTCAAATACAGCACCTGTCATAGCACGTACAGGAGGAGTGTTTGTTAGGTCAATCTTACATGAGAACAGTGAGGTGGAGTAGGAGGGGAGCTAACCCTAGCTGGCTGGGAGAGGGTACGTAGCCTAAGCAGCGTTATCTGTGCACCTTGACTTCTCTTAGGCACCAGACCCCAGAGGTTATTGCACTATGTGGCCTTTAGTTTTACTCCAGTATGATAATTTCTCACAATCTTAATAATATTTCAATGTCTGGCATGCTTTAATAACTGTCTCCTATTAGTAGTCTGATAGGGAGGGGAATGCAATGCTTGTGTTTTCTGACTGTCGGCAGCAGAGATGAGATCGGAAGCGGGTTTGCTGCAGCCAGAGCTCTCCTACAGCTCAGGGCCCTCACCATCCGGCTGCACCCTCGTTGATCAGTGCTTGCAGGAGAACAAGTGGCAGCATCCTGGCAGCACAGCAGCCACAAGGCTAGTACCGCTGTGCTAATACTCTGCCGCTGTTTAGGTAGCATATGTAACAGTGGTAGCAGGAATACTGAAGATGGTTACTGTACTGAAGATAATACAGTGGCCAATGAGTTTCCACCTCTCGCTAGGTGCTTAAAACAACATGCCATTACCATAGCAGCTGGGCACTCTGTGGGAAGAGCTTTCATATCTGATTCATATACAGGTTATCACAAAAATTACTTGTATTATTTTGTGTCCTTAAGCAATAGGAAAGCAGCAGATTTGTGTTTCAGGCAGTCCCAAATGCCATTGTTATCGTCCATAACATTGCTGTCTACCTTAACCTGAACTTTGAAATCTCACAGCGTATCAGGTAGTTTCAGAGCAAGCCCATGTTCTTAATGAGTAAGTGAAGTTACTGTTACTTATTCTAAGTGTGGAACCCAGCATGGGATCTAACCTGGAATAGTCATCTTGAGAATATTGCGGTGAAAAGTAGAACGTAGGATTTAACATTGGAAATTAGAAGTTGATCCTACTTCTTATACAAAATTGAGATTGACAAAATTGAGGTTTATCTACATAAACCTTTAAACAAAGATGTGGCTCTGAATCAAAATTAGGGAACTGGAAAAATGAAGTTGAGGATTTTGTTCTCTTAAAGGAAACTTGCCCAGCAAGACTGTCAGCAGAAAGAGCTGCCGCAGCAGAGAGCTAAGTACAGACGTTAAAGGAGTCAGGTTTTTTCTGGAGGTCAGTTTTTAATAAATCAGGATTGTTTAAAAATGACAATTATTGATTAATTAAATTTATACATGGAGTTTAGCCCTCTTAGTTTTGAAGAGTCTGTACACCAAATTGGTATGAATGACCAACCAAAAGAAAAAAAAAGTCATTATTTAATTAATTGCTGTTCAAATTGGATCTAATGCTAGCAATGGTATTGGAGGTCTGTTCTCCACAAGTACAAGGCTTTTGCAAGTCTCTCTCTGCACTCAAATTCCATAAAGCAGCCTACCCTGTGCCTGACTATAAAGAATAATATGTCCGCCTCCAAAATGCGATCGTCAGAAGACAGGCAAGATAGTTTGAAAGTAGCTCATGGGCCCAGAAGTGCAACACCAAAATGCACAAAGCTGAATTGCACAGCTATACAAGCAATTGCCACACTTGCATGTAGGTGAAAGTTAACTGAACAGGGCTTAAGAATATCCAGGTACCTAAACTGGAGATACTGCTGCAGCTGTACTCCCAATTCACATCGTGCCAGCTCACTTTGTGCCAGAGCTAACGTGAGAGCCCTTTGCAAATGGAGGGGAGTCAGCCAGAAGAGGGAAAGGGGACACGTTCAAGGCAATGTGGTACCAAACGTAGGGGGCTGGAGGTGAGTGAAATAAGAAATGCAGGGGCACCATGTTGGCGTGAAGTGATATGCTGTCATGGGCAGCTCCCAAGCTGATCCCACACTTAAAAATAGATTGACATTTATCCAGGAGGTGAGTTTGTTATTCTGTAACTACAGCATTTTCTATTATGTTTGATAAGGGGAAGAAGATTGGATCTTGGTCAGAAATATAAAAATTCATCTCCTAGCAGGGGATAATAGCAGGAGAACTGGGCAGGCGACAACTGCAGATTTCAGAGAGTTCAGTGCAGTCCCTGGCAAGGAAGACTCTTTCGGTGCTGGGCTGAGACACCGTCCCACGCTCACGGCCGGGCAACCCCTGCGGCACCCTGCCCACAGGCAGCAACCCCAGGTTCTGCCCCGCTCCTCTCCCGCCATAACTGGCCCTTTTGGGTCACTCTGGGCAATTTTTGCTGAAAATCAACTTAATCACATGAGAACTCATTATAGCAAGAAAGCCAGGGCCAATGCACCAGTAAAACCCTGATCTAGTGGAAATATTGGGGTGGGATTAGGATTAGGACTGTAGCGTGCTGTGCCCAGTGTAAAGGAGGTGTTAGCTGTCGGGGGGGGAGTATGTGTGCACACACCCCACGTACCCCCAGATGGACGTGAAGAATGTATGTACTGCCTGGCTTTTGCAATTGCACGTTAGGTAGTGCAAAAACGTTAACTTTCTGCAAAAATCCAAAGCTCTTTTGTTTCAGTGTATAACTGTTGATCTAAAATGGGAGTTCTTGTTTTCTAATTCACAAAGCTTAAAAGATCGCTCATTTTATATTAAAATGATAGCCTTTGGAAGAGACCTTCAATCTAATTAAAGCCAGGAGATTAGCATCCCTTAGAATATTTGCAAAGCCTGCAATGAGAAGTTAATGAAATGTGTACACTTTTATAAAGGTTTAATTTTTAACGAAATAATTCAGGACATGGACCTTACTCTCTGCCTTACCTGCTTTGCCCAAAACAGGGACTGTTTACGAACAATGCAAAGTTCTGGGGTGACGAAATCAGAGGACAAGATAATTGAAAGGCTTCTTCGTAACTACCTCAAGCCTGTCTTTTATCTCTTCTATTCAGCCTGAGAATTTAAGTGTTCCTGATTAATAATAATGAATGAGAATATCATTTTAGTGTGTCAGTCATTTCTTAAGGTTATGGGTATGCGTGTCTGTCTATATACAAAACATTTTTAATATATAACATATACTATATCTATCTAGATATATGTACATAATAACTTATATATACAATTTTATATAAAAACAGTGACTGCTAAGGGACCTTAAAAAAAGCAAATAAAGCAAAATAGAGGCCAGTGTTGAAAGGGAATGTCTTGTATTTGGAGAAATGGACTGGCTCAGAGGTGAGGGGAGCAGCCGGGGCTGGAGCAGCCTAGTTCAGAGGGGATGACCAAAGGCAATCCTAAGCAATTCCAGCCACCTCTTAGGCTAGGCTGCTCTTATCATGGCCCCACTCCTCTGTTATCGCTTGAGAAGGAAGAAAAGAGGAAAAAAGCTGAAGCACAGAGAGAAGCAGGCCCTGTTCAAAGACAAATCTGCTCTCCCTGGTGTCGTGGGGTAGCGTGTCCCCCAGGGGCCATGCACACCCTTTCCAGGGCTGCTTTAGAAACAGCTACGCTGTTAGAGCTATTTACTTTATCTGCTGCTTTCACCCTTTGCATTGCTGTCTCTGAATATTGCCGCTGGAAAGAACTGGCTGTTGCATTCAAAAAGCAATTTTTTTTAGAGCGCCAGCCCTACTTTACATTATGCTTACTGGCTCTTTCTGAAACCTAGATGTTAGAATATCCTAATCTTGCTCTACATTTTAAAGCTGAAAGATAAACCTGTTGTTTAATGAAATCCACAACACTACAGGAATAGTAACCATTGTGTTTCTTCATTTCAAAGAACGGCTGAAATCTAACATCTGGTGTAACTGTACAAACCTGACCTTAGGTCACAGTAAGTATTGTATTGTTGATGATGGATACGCTTTTTTCATTACCATGCTGTCTCCATTCTTTCAGCATCCATGCTGTGAAGCCTCAGTTATAGCCAGGACTATTGATAAATACTGATTTTTAAAATACAATTCCTTTTTTCACACTTTTAAGCATGCATTGTAAGATTTTTTTTTTAAATGGTTCTTCTAGTTTGTTGTCAACAATATGCTATTATATGAGCAAACTCTTCTGCATGATAGCTCTAACATACAATGATCAAGGATTATGTGTCTGAAGATGCAGCTATGATCCTAAAAGAAGTGTCACAAAAAGGTGATCCTCTACGTCTAATGCCTTCCCCTGTACTTTCCTCTTTGGATGCTCATTTTCTTAAAGCCCTTGTAGGACTAGGGCTTAATGTTTAAATTGTGAAGCAGATGTGGACACCTGTGAACGTGTCTTTGCACATCGTTGTTTCAAGATTTGAGCTCCCATGCAGGAAATGAGGCCCCGCACTGTCCTGTGTGATTGATGTCCATTATTTCTAAGGCCTGGGGTAACATGGTCTAGATCAGCAACAGTGAAGCAGTTCGCAGTACTGTAACCAGGGCTCCCAGCAAGCCCAGTGATGTACCAGTCAAGAAATGAAGCTATTGCCCTGGTAGCTGGAAGTTCTGGCCAAATCTTAACTACATAAGAGCCACCAGAAGCGCTGCCGCTGAACTGGGAGAGTGAGGGCAGATATTAATGACGATTTCTATTTGTTTGCTTTGCTGACATATCTATCCCCGGAACTTTGCTCCCCATTTCTTTGCAGCTCTCCAAGAGCTTCACAAGACTCTTAGCACCATAGCTTTAATTTTTCCCCTAAAGCTATGAAAATTCAAATTTATATTCCAGTCTGTGGGTTCCATGAGCCCAGGCTCATTCAGACTTGACTCCTGGGGACAGAGGTGCTGTTGGGATTGCTGGACACACCGAGAGCAAAGGGGAAATGTTTTGTTTTCTAATCCATATGCAAGGTTGTAATACACATAGTGGTCTACCTAGGTGCTAATATTGCTTCATGATGTTAGTGCATCATAGCAGAATATCCTTGGCTCACCGTGCTGCCTATGGAGATGTGCAGAATGAGGTTTTGACTCCCTGAAGTCCCTACACTTGCTAACCCAGCACTAACCAGCACGGAAAATGTCTGAAGGCACGGCATTTACACTTTTAACATCTATTCATTTCAGTTCTGCCAAAGCTAAATACATTTATAGATTTGTTCATAATTATTTCTAGAGTAGAATTCTGTTTGTTTGACAATATCTGAAAAATGAAATACCTGGGGCAACATTGCTGAGTGCAGCTGCTACATTGGAAACGTGGGGAAATACTTGCTGTAATTGTGAGGGGTTTATTTAATACCTCTTAACGCAGTTAACTCATTCAGTGAGGACAGCTTATTTGATGGGCTGAGCGCGCCGCCCCCTCTGTCGCACTGCGCGAGCTGCCCGCCCTGCCCTGGCCGCACGGACAGGGCTGCGCTTCCCAAGGGCTGACGCCAGCGTCAGCCTTCGGCTTTTCTCTGCCCATTCAGTTTACCAAAACACAGACCGGCACACCCACCCCTTAGAGGTACTACTCAAGAACAGTCGGCTTCCTTAGCCCAGATGTTCATGCTTTGTAATTAAGTAGCATTTTTTCATCCAGTGCCCTCAAAGTAGTTTGTAAAGATTTTATTAAAACTCTCTGCCTCCTTGTGCGATAGGTACTGATCCTTTTGGCCAGAGAAGCAAACAAAGGCATAAGGAAGCACCAGTGATCTACAGCTTGGGCTCTTTAAAAAGGTTTTCAAATAAGCAGTTGAACCAGAGGCATCCAAAGTCAGCAATGAAAACACAGGCGTGGGTCAGCCTGGAACACGGAGATCCACAGCGCCTTCTCCCGCAGCCACAAACCGAGGACAACAGGCGAATCTTTGGGCACAGCCGCGCGGGTAGGAGCCAGCAGCATCCGGGATGGCAAAGGGCTGGATGCGGGAGGCTCCGGACCCACCAAGCTGTGAACAGACATGCGTTGGCAGGGCAGTTAACAAACCCCCTATATTCTTCCCACCCATTCTGCACTTTTCATGACCTCTTCCTTTCATCGGTAAAAGTAAATTGAATTCAGCACCTTTAAAGACCCTGTCTGGATCCATAACATTCATAACCATGCTGTAACCATGAATGAAAAGCTAAGCGAGAGCATGGTTTGTATCCAAGGGCTCTTTTGCATTTTATATGTTTACATATACCAGCCAATGGTCAGCAAATAAGCGCCACAGCTTGTAATGAAATGTTCGAACCATCTGTTTTAATCTGCGATTTAATTTCACTGTAAAATATTAAAGTTGTTCCGATGGTTGGGTTGGTATGGCTGTTTTATATGAAAAGGATTGAATATCCCAGAGCAATTATACTGTACCAAGCACATGCTATGGGTATTATATTCTGTATTGTTATTTTGTTCCATTAAAAACATTAAACAGCCTTCTTAATACAGCACGACAGAGTTTTAGGTCTCTCTTTTTTGTTAGAAACAGGTAGCAGATGCTGAGGACAAACATTAAGGATCTTTTTGAAAACAGCATGAATTTTTCAAAGTGCTAAAAATAAATAAAGTTTAAATAAACTAGCACACAACCAAGCAAAGAGGGACTGAGGAAGAAGAGAAGATTTCCGTGTCACACAGAGGAAAGTGCCCCACGTTGATGGTGAGCACGTGGCAGTCCTTATGTGACAGTACCTGGTTATTCCCCCAGTGATGTATTAGAGTTTGCAGCATCAGGAGGTAGCTGGGAGCATGGTGCTGGCACTGCCTTTCCAGCCATGCTGTGGTTTATCAGGGTGATGGAGAGGCACATTGCCCTAGTGTTGTCTCCTGCAATGCATTACGTGAACGAAACAATCGTTCCTTACGTTAGCAAAATAATAAAGTCAAACGAAGCTGTGTGAAATTATTTTACATCACTCCTGACACTGACTTTTTGCCTTTACCAGCAGCTGCATTATGGCACAGGATTTAAATACCTGCTCTTGTTTACGGCAGTGCTAAATGTAGGCAGCTGATCCCTCCTTTCTGCGCTCCCGCAGCGTGTCCACGTCCGATGTCTTCAGGCCACTAACGAGACAATGGCTGGAAAAGGCAGAAACCCCCTCGCAAACAACAACTTCACATTTTTGTTTTTCGACTTTTTTTTTTTTTCTGGCCCATGGGCAGTGTGCCGCTGGGTAGCCACCTTTCTTATTCACATGGCTTGTACATTTAATGTTCTTATACATATGGCTTGTAGATTTAATGTTCATGTTTGCCTTGCAATGCCGTGATGCCTTGAGATAGTTTTCACTATCTCACATTAAAGTATTCACTTTAATGACACGATTCATAAACTCACGCCTTTTTCTAGGTCCACCAGCACAGCAGGCCTGGGGTTGGCTTAACAGGACAGCCAGAGGTTGCTCTTCCAGCAGGTAGAAGTTGTCCCCCTGCCCCAGTGAGCAGCATCCCATGCCATGGTGCTACTCTGCCTTACTTCTGGGCTGTTCATCTGCTCCCGTGATGATGAGGACGGATATAAGGCTATAACGAAGAGCTTGGCTGGTACCATTGGTGTACCCAAAACACAGAGCCTTTCTCCACGTGCTATGACTCACACATCTGTTAGGGATCTGGCAAGAGGGACACGCACATACTTCCCCTGGCAGAAACTCCCCGTCTCAGAGGCAGGAAGCACTGCAGCCCCATGAACCCAGTGCTTTAGCTAATCTAAAGCCCTGTAGGGAGTTGGGGCTAATTAACTCAGCGCTGTGGCATCCTGACATAATGGCTTCTGGGACCCAAGCTAGTATTTCTACCCGGCAGTCTGCTGCGCTACGTGATATAGCTGCTTGGCCAACACTTGCGCAGGGGTCCCCAGCACAGGCCAGGGAGAGGCAGGGATTGCACACACCGGCTGCCCCCCACCCCCAGACTCTGCGGCAGTCGTTTTCCATCATACCCATGGCCATTCGTCGCTCGGTGTTATTTGGAGGAGTATGTGCTACTTGCAATGCACTTTCCTGAACATAAGCTGGAAATTACTGATTTTTACCTTACACAGCTAGTATAAAAGCACTAATGTCCTAATGAAGAGTCTCACTTAGCTAAATGCTTCATACAGCTGAGTAAAACAAAGAATTTTACTAGAGCTTAACCCAGTCGTTAATAAGCTTTTTAACCCTGACCTTTCAAATCAATGATCTACCACTGGTTTTACCTTTCAAGAAGGAATTCCATTTTCAAGTGATAAAACATATTTTGCACTCCTTACAATCTAATGATTATTCTCAGCGTTACTGGATATATGAGGCCATCAAACCATTAGAAGGTATAAAATGTATTAATGTACAGCATTCACGGCTACATTTGCTTTAGAGTCAATAAAAGGGAAACAATTTATAAAGGGCATTTATGCTCATTACAGAATATCGATAGATTGTTTCTCCCATCGTTTCTGAAGTATGAAGGACTCCTTTTCGTGATGGATAGGAGAGGATTTGCATAAGCTCTTCGCTTATGCCCTGAACTTCTCCAGCACAGAGCTGTGCGCAGGGGTTTGTGGCCAGGCTTTGGGCTGGGATGTGTGCACGTGTGGTACCCACAAATTCCTCCTCCCAGGGGACCGAGCATCTCAGGTTGGGAGTTGCTCATGGCAGCCATGTGAAGGCTCTATAGACGACTATGGTGCTTTCAGCACCAGCCATTAATTATCGCAAGGCTTGAGCAAATCAGGTTGAGTTTGGAAAAGAAGAAGGGAATTTATTTGTGAGGAAGGCCAGGTCTAGAGTACAGAAAGGGTGGCAGAGCGTTACAGAGCATCTTCCTAAGCTGTAGGAAGACGAGAGAGGCTGCTTGACACATAGAGGGGAAAAAAACAGAAAGGAATGATGTGTGGGGTAGAAGAGGATATAGGAACACCAGTCCTATAGCTAGGGGCAGAATTTTCATAGTTTGTCCTAGTGAATAACTCAATTAACTGCAGAAATAAAATCTATGAGGAGACGAGTGATTAAGGCACTGGCCTGAGTCTCAGCAGACCTGGATTTGGTTCCTGGCTGTTTTCAGAGTTCTGTCTGACTTTTGGCAAGCCTCTTCAACTCTCTGTGCCTTCGTTTCCCATCTGTTAAAGAGGAATAATAATATTTCCTTTCTCTCATGCCTATTCCAGCAGCAAGCTCTTCTGGGCAGGCACCGTGTCTCTCAGTGTGCATACAGGTCTTCACCTGCTGGGGTTTCAGTCCTTGCACTAAAGCAGGACGTATAGGAACAAGGAATGCCAGGCCATAGAAGTCTACTTATTTACAATTTCTGATGACTAGGGGACTAAACGGTATGCTACAACTTGTCAAACAGAATTCTTAGTATCAGTTCTTCAAGGACAAAAGAAAAAATTCAATCAGTAAATTAGAGAAGGGAAGTGATTCATGTTTCTGTTAAGATTTGTAAGAGTCTGAACTTATCTTCTGAAGTAGAAATATCACAGTTTGAGAGAATGGGGAAAACATTAACCACAGCAGAAAAGCAGAGAGTAGGCCTTCTTCATTTCTGATCTTGCTTCTCTACACATCTGGCTTCTCTATACGGGCTGACCTTTTCAACATTTCTCACTGACAAGCTGTCTTCTTGCTGCACATAGTGGTTTCCCATGCATGCATATGCTCATGCCCATCTGGTGGGGTGAAACTGTGCCCACCCACAGACACACACACACTCTGCAAGCGAGACTAGGTACTATCAGTTGCAGAGCACTGGTTTAAGAGGACAACCACCAAATACGTAAAATTAAATCTCAGCTGCAGAGACTTCCTGGTAATAAGCAGTCCCAATTAGAAATGCAAATGTCACTGAAAGGGAGCATGGCTGTTGACAGTAGACTTTGAGGAAAGATTTGGTTTTAGTGCTAGTAAATTAATCTTTAATTATGAGCACACCTCACTTCTGAAATAAGTGCCCTGTACACACTGAACTGACAGTATGTGAAAGTTTCAGGCTGTTGCCTTCTTCTGTCAAATGAAACGTCTCACCCCAAAAAGTGGAGGAAAGCCTTGTCAGCTGCTGGTGGACTTAGTGCTCTAGTTCAGCTCCAGCTTGGGCTGGCCAGTGTCATGGACTCTCCAGATGGCCAAAAATCATCAACCCATTAAAACCGCTGGTATTAAAACAGCATGACTCCCATGCTTTTGATAAATATATAATAGCTAGATGAAGAATTATCAAGGTTTGGATTTGCTAAAGGACAACAGAAAACAGCCTTTGCTCCTGCAGTCCCTTCCTTCCCTGGCTCGGTCTCCTGCCGTCCAGGCAGAGCACACCTTGCCAGCAGGGAGAGGACCACAAGATGCTACAGCAAACCCTTCTTCGGGCCAGCGATGAGGATGTCCAATACCTCCACTCCCGTGCTGGCTGGATTATTAAAATAACATTTCCACTTCCAAGTAAGTAAATAAACCTCACTGGCAAGTTTGTCTTGTGACAGCCAACATCTCGTCTCCCCGAGAACTGGGATGGTGTCCTGCAAAGCTGAAATCCCAGCGCTCTAAAGCCTGGCTGCAACAGCCAAGAGATACACCAGATCCATCTTCTGAGGTAGCAGATACAATGAAGTAAGCAAATACATTCTGGAAATCCTATTATTAAAGTTACAAAAACTAGTTTAATTTCTTGAAGTTCAAAGTTATGAAATCTTGCTGTAATTTTCCAGAAAGCTTTTGCTTTTTTAGCCTACAGCTAAAAAGCCTTGCCCTGAAATATTCGTTGCCCTAAAGAGGCCATGCTGCACACCCACCTCAAAAGGCCCAGAACACCTGGTTTCAGGCACAACAGGAAGATCAGACCATACCTTATCATAAATATGCATACGTGACAACAGAGCCTGCCAGCTTCTTGGAGAGATGCCATAATTGACGGAACAAAGTACAACAAAACTTCACATCACTGGTGGATCAGAAGAACAGAGGTAACCAAAAGGCTAGAAAATTACAGGTTTACTGACATTCTGCTCAACCTTACCCATTCTTTATTGAAAAGAGATAATAACTATCTATAGGAGAGCTGTCTTAAGGCTCCATTCATTCCCTTTTGCTAGGCCAGCTGAGAGGTGGTATAATATAACGCACACTGGCACCTGGCATGTCATTTAATTACACCTTCAGCTTGCTGGGAAAATGTTTGAAGTGTCAAGGTAAGCAAACTATAAAAATATATTTCCCCTGCTACAGGAGAGCTCCTGCAATGGCAAGCAGAGAAGACGGGGCTTGCTCCAGCCATTACTCTGGGGCTGTGCAAGGAAGGTGATGCAGAGGAGCCTAATTCATGAACAATTATCGCCCTTTGATAAGACACCATCTGCTCCCGGCAGCCTGGCTCCAATTCCTCAACAAGCACTTGGGAATTCTTCCCCAAATAAACTACTGGTGTAACAGGAAAACAGTACCATTGGCTCCGTTTAAGTTGTGCCTCCTCGCATCAGCACTGACTACGCCCCTTCCCTTTAACAAAGGAGAAAAAAAGTGCCAAGGGCAGTTAAATGCGAGTCACCACCACCTGAAGGGCTAGGGGGGCTTCTTTTAGTTCATCAACCAGATGTACGCTCAACAGCGAGAGGCTGTTAGGCCTCACCTACAATAAGGATGAAGCTAGACCAATATATCTGTACTTGGACACTTTCTAACCAGTGGCGACTTTGGCCCTGAGGTGGTTCAAAGAGCTTTTTTAAAGAGCACACACTGATGAGCAAACCAGAGTCAGGCATCGTATTTCCCTAGCGAAGCCCAGGGATACCCTCCATTAGCCAAGGAGAAGCCTCACGCCCGTGAGCTAGGCCGCAGCTGAGGACGTCCAGGTTCTTGTCACTTCTGTGTTCCTACTCTGCTACGTTTGTAAAAATTGCTAATTTCAGAGGCAGCTATGCTGAGACACTTGCCCCATCCTGCAGTGCTGGGGGTACTCGGCTGCCTTTCGCTTAGCTCTGCAAGCACCGCTCCTGCAGCGACCCGCTGGCTCCAGCAACACAGCCAGCCAGCACCCTTCAGCTCCACTCCTCTCCATGACAGCTTTGAAGTCACCACACGGTTAAAAGCTCAGTTCTCCTTTTCACTGCTATGAAATAACATTGCCTTCTCCATCAATGCTTCTTCCGGGCCTTGCACGTGAGGGACAGGAGCGTAGGGGGGCAGGGCGGGCCTCAGCATCGCACCCCGGTTCAGCCTGCGCAGTAGGAAAGATGCAGATAACCTCACTGCTTTCTAAACCAAAGATGACCCCTGATCCTTTGACCCTGCAACCCAGTGAAACAAAGCCGAGTGCGTTAGGGCTGGAGTTGTTACAAGTAATTGAGGTGAAAGAAATAAATCACATAATTTTTCTCTTTGTGCATTGGTGGGAGGAAAGGAGAAGAAAGTTCAATGCAGATATTAGTCACCTTGTTTTGCTCTTACTAATGGAAATTTCTCAGAAACCAAAATAAAGGGTGTGGTATAAGAACCTGAAGAGAATAAAATTAGCTAGAACCCACATCCTAACTTTTAAACCCAGTGCAAGAACGCAGGTGTCTGCAACTGAGCATGGTATTTTTGTTTCAGTTCATCCGAGGTATGAGTCATTTCCATCAAAAGAGGAGGATACCTTGATCTGTGTGTGAACGAGTGCTGGAACAGCAGCTGTTGGAGCAAACACAAACATCCACGCCAAGGATTGTAAGGATGGAGTTTATCTAATATGTAAACAACCACCTGCTGCAAATGAAAAATTACACCCACAGCCACCTGAATAAGATAAGCATATGATGGGGAAAACGAAGTGACAGATTTGTTATTAATTTGTTACAACTTTTGAACCAAACATCTCTTTTGCAACAAAACAGTAACGTGCACAGGGAAATAGTACCCCTTGCCCCAGACCTGCTCAGCAGCATTTATTTTGCCTGAGTGATTTTCTTTTCTTTGCTAAGTCTGGTGGAGATTAAAACAACAACCCAAAGAAGATAATTAAAAGCTAAATGAAACCACATACAGCTGTGCTACTACATGGCTAATGAACATGCAAATATATACATATGACAAGGACATAATGCAGACTGGCTGCCTTGAGTGGTTAGTGTAGATTTCCAAGAGCTGGAAATGCTATTGATTACAACTGAGCAAAACTTCCGGACTCCAGACTTCAAAGATCAGCCTCAATATAATCATCACACAGCATATGGGAACGTGACCGCAAGGAAGCGATGAATAATGGCTTGGGGACCTGAACGTTTGCACGTAGGATGGGAGATGCCCTCTTGGCTGCTGAGCGAGGCTCCTTGGCAGCCAGGACCAGCGCCATATAATCCTCCTCAGCATCTTGGCATGTTCGGTCTTGCTGTCAATTAAGATTTTGGAGTTGTGGGTTTTAGCTGGAATATTTATTTTTGCCTTTCCACTTCACTTGGCAAGATGCTGGTATGTGGAGGACACATTTCTGGGAGAACCAAGGCTGTGGGTAACACGTGTAAGGCAAAGCTTCTGGGACCCTATAGAACAGAAAGCACGGGCAGCACAGGGAGGTTCTTCTCTGAGGGTCTGCTGACACATCAGCATGAAAGAAGACCAAATCAGCTTTCCCTTATTAGTTAAAAAATACCCACCCAATCTACCATGAGACTGTAAGATAAAGGAAAAAAAGATGGAAACATCAGAGCACGGCCTTGAGTTGAGTGTAACTCAGCAATCATTGGTCCCTCTGAGCTTGCATCTGGCCACAGGCTACAAAATGCCTCGCTCCAGCCAGCTCCCAAGGAGCTTCTTTCACCTTTGGTTGGCATGGCCGTGGCTGAGAGTAACTCCCCAGCCCACCCAGAGATGCGACGAGTGAGTCAGGGCTCAGCCCTGCACAGAGCAGTTCAGAGGGGACCCGGTCCTCCCCGCGGCAGCCTTGTGCCCCCTTCCCCGGCCACACCATGACAGAGACATTACAGAAACAGAGCAAAGCTCATTCCTCCTCCACAATGACCACAGAGAGGGCACAAGGCCTTGGGGATGGTCAAGGCCAGGAGAAAAGCATGGAGAGATGCAGCACAGCCTTAGACGTGGGTGAAGACGGCTCAGCCACTGGGACAGCTGGGAGAGGACACCTACAGAAACCAAATTTGTGCTGAACACAATGGTTAGTGCATAAAAATTAATCAAGTACTACAATGACTTGCTTTATTCATAATACTTAATGGTCATGTAATAGGAGTTTTTATTCAGCAGTTAAAGTTCATAAGTGCAGGTTTTACATGTAGAAAGGTATTATGCTGATAGTTTAATTACACACCTTTCTGCACACCAAAGGAAATGGGTTATGCGGGTTTTATAATTAAAGAAGGACTTCTGAGGGGAAATGAACTTTGCAGTTAGCAACATATTATTTGATTTTTATCAGATGTTTTTGTTTTGAATTTGCCAGCACTCAGTAGTGTGGTAAACAGGTGAGAGCGTTCCAAACTGCACGAGGTGTCAGGGGAAAGCTTTGAAAATGCAGCATAAAGCAGCAATATTTAAAAATAGCAAGGGTGAGCATAAGGCATAAACATCATACATTTGGAAGGCTCGCCAGAGCTCTGCCCATGCAATTATATACAGCACAAGCCTGTCCAGCGCGTCTAGGAAAGGGGGGAAAAACCCAACCCGAATAAGTAAGTGAAAAATAATCCCTAGTCCTTTCCAAAATAATAAAAAGTGTTGCTTTTTACTTTTCTTATTTTTGTTTTCAATAAATTCCATGGCCAGTGAATATAATTTTCCCCTCCCGCATGCCTACGAAGGTGGCACAGCCCAAAACGTGATGGATGTTTTGTGTGTGCCCGTGTGCTATTGGAATACACAAGACCACTCAATATTCAAGAGAAAGACGGGCGGGAGCCACTACCAGCTCAGGGTTAGCTCCTGTCTCCCTCTAATAACGATGCAGATGTCTGCACTAAACGTGGTGGTGTTGGGGAAGTCAGTAGTTCTAGGGCTTAGTTCATGTTTTAAGAGGTTCTGCTTAGCATAACTTCATTTCCATACATATATCAAAGCACTTTAAAAAGTATATGCGGGTACATATATACACATACATTTATAAACTACTAGGAGAAATCCATTTTTCTAATACAGCAAATACACTAAGAGTTTTTCTAAAGTCTAAAATATTTCAAACATCACCAAATGCCCCTCCACTCGTATGATATAAACTGAGAGGCTCTTATCGTGCCCAACACAAATGAACATTAAGTGAGTTGAACCAAAAAAAAGAAAAAAAAATACTTTCCAAAAACAATAAGCAAGGGCAAGGCCTGAAATATTTTGAGTACGCCCTTTCCTTTCTGGCAGGACTGGGGAGCGACTGCCCTGGATGTTATGATTTGCCGGTGAAGGTGGAGTCCAGGTGATGGCAGACGGCGATGCCCGCGATGGGGCTCCCTTCGCTGGCAGCAGCCTCCTCGGGCACTCTGGACCTACCAGTAACATCCAAAATCAGGCATCTCACATCCAAACAAAGCGGAATCGTTTCAAAATCCTTTTAATTGGAATGGACACTCAATAATTACAAGAGTAACAGTTGTGTAAAGGGTGTACCCAAATATAATGGACCTTTTTTTTTTAATTTCGTTGGCCAGCTGCATAAATTAATGACAATGAGAAAGAACTGTAACTGGTTTTCCCTTATTAAATCCATACACTTTGGCTCTGCTCATCATCGTTAACATACTGTTAAAAGAGCTGTTACTGTATCTTTCAGCCCTCATGCCGCAATCAAGCCCTCGCTGCACTGTTGTGGATTTCAACTAGTCACTTGTTTAAAAATAGAATGTGGGTTTTTTTTTTTTATAAAAATCTGACTGCCAACTGAATGCACACAGGTAAAAATTAACATATGTAATTGTCAAGTGTCAAATCCAGCTCCTCAACCACCAAGAGTTACAGCGCCTGGTGAGTAGGGCTCACAAAACCATGAGGCTGCATTGCCTACAGGCGGGAGTTGTGCAAATAAATATATATGTTTAATATTTTATTTTTTTTAAAGTTACACTATGCTTTCTGGGTGCATACGCATGACTCGTCCTTTGTAATCTGTGCATTTACAAAAAAGAACCAGTAAGCCTGGAGGTAACAGCTCAGCCTCTGCAAATTTGGGGAGCACCACACGGTTACAAAGACGCTCTCCACGATACCCATTCCTGCCATTTCCATGAGTCCTGCACCCTTGCAAAAAAGGACGCTGTTCCACTTTATTTTTTTTCTTAAGTCTTTTGGGTTTTCAGATTTTTTTAAAAGGGTAATTATAATAGGATTAACAGATTCCCCCCCTCCAAAGTACAACCGCCTCATATCAGAGAGAGTATTATACCAGACTTATGACTAGACGTGTTTTTACTGTATATGGAAATGTATTAAAATGAATGTATAGCTCCCACTCATCATCCTCTGTATTGTTTTGTAGAAGCCACTTCTCCCATGAAGGGCAACCACGTGTGAAGGGAGCGAGTCCAAGTATGTATTTGGTAAACATTTGAAAATGAGAGACAAATAGCGCTGTGCAATCGCACCATCTTACTTCAAATACCCACTTGAAAAAAAAATAATTCCTTCTCTAACAAGCCAAGCCTGGCTCCCTAAACCGGGAGGAATCGCAACGCTGGTAAACTTGCAGAAATATTTTTACAATTTTATTAGAGGTTTTAATTCCGTGCTTTATCTACCTCTGTTAGCCTGCAAAATAGCTTTAAATATTCAAGTGGTAATTAATGAATCTTTTATGTTGCAAATCAAACATTTTCATCTGTGCTGTGGTACAGTGGCAGCGAGAAGGAGGGGTTTAAAGTGTAATTGTTTCTACTGTTCCCCTCGCAGTGCTGAATGCCTTTTTACCCTTTATTATATCATTGGCTTTTGCTTCAGTTCATCAGCGCTTCGCCACATCTTATCGTTCGATATTTGCTGTCTATTTTTTTTTTTTTTCAGTTCAAGATTTCTTACTGCGCCTTTGCCAGAGACATTCCTAAGGAGATGGAAACTCTCTGAATGTGGAATTTTCGCATGAGTGCAAAATAATAAAAAGCATGTGTGTATTAAAAAAGGATCAACTTAATGGGAAATGAGCATTGGGTTACATTAATATTCTATTACAGTAAAAATCATATTTAATAAATTTTCTCCAGATTTTTTAGAATCTTACTGTATTTTTCTAAGGCGTATGCCAATCCAAAGAAACAGTGTATATGATACATTTGATTTATGTTAAGTAAATAACCTGCACAGCCCATTTTTTGGTTTAAAAAAAAAAAAAATATTAAGTGTAGAAACACACACCAGACTGAAATGTGTGCTTAGTTTCCATCTGCTACGAGGAATAGTGTTGGTCTTGTGCAGCAGAAAGCCTTTATAAACAGTATTCTATTTTATTGATGCTATATGTGGATTTTTATGTTATGTGGCAAGAGCAGGAGAATGAAAACATTGTAATTTATCCTAAACCGTAAAATTATACTAGTACTAAAGTAATTACTTCACATATTAAAATATGGTTTCCTTTACTTTCTTTTGTCATCACATAAAATTAGGCGTTGAGCGCTGCAGCGCAAAGGGGCCAGAGCTTTTCTTGCCTTCACAAAGGATTGACACATCCTTGATCGTACACTATATCACCCGACCCTTGTTGTTCTGTGACCCTAATTAATATTATACTCAGTGACATTTATGTATCAGAGCAATAAGCTAAACAGGAAACAATTTATGTCACCTAAAGCTTTTTAACAAATCGATGCAACTATTTGTAATTGCTTGTTTCACAAGATTAAAAGTACTCAGCCTTGATCTTCGCCCACAGTTTTGTGGCCAACATGACCTGTGCTTCCGTTGTAAAATAGGAGTGTTGGTGATCAGCACCTATTTCCATCAAGTAATCCATATTGCTAATATTTCTGGAATTTTAATGTAGTTACAATTTATAGCCGATCAAATGTGGTTACCTAAATTGCTGTTGCTAGTAGACAGTTTAACTGTCTTTATTAATTACAGTATAATTTAATGTTTGAGTACAGGCACTTGTGTTGGTCATTTTTACAGCCAAAGCAGTTATGTGCCTTATGACGAACCATTTTAGCATTTTCAATGGAAATTTGCTAATATGATGAGTGATAAAAATGTCAGACTCTGGTAAATAATGGTTATTGCTTTGGCTGGAATTAATCCTTGAAAGGACGGTTACCTTCAAATTAACATTATAACTTGAAGAAAAAAAAAATGTTTTTCAGGCTTCTGAGATGCATAAAAAATGGCCGCTCAACTCCTCTAAATAAGTACATATAAAGCCTGACAAAGTGAGTTTTTTTTTAAGTTTTCTTCCAGGTAGACAGAGACATTTCCTGTGGAATAAAAAAGGAGGAGGGCCTGGTTTTGGTTTAAAAACCCCAAGGTGACATTGTTTAACATTTCTAGCTCAGGTGCTTCGAAAATATCTAACGAAGCTAGTAAAATGGGGCAAAAAGGAGGACTTTGCTACACCTCAGCCCTGGGGGTTTGGGGCAAAAACGGGAGCAGACGGCCCGGAGGCGGCAAACACGCATGAAGGCCACGTCCCGCCACGACGGTCATCGCCGCTGAGGGGGGCGGCGGATGGTTGCCACCAACGTGGCACTATGAGGCTGAAGAGCGCTTCGACGGGATGGAATTAACCACCGCTGCAACGGAGATGAAAGATAGCCCTGATTAACACCCCATTAAACAAACGTTTAGCATCATCATTGAAGACAGAGCCTGATTAATAGGTCAAGAAGGGCTAATTACACTTTGTTGTGAGGAAGGGTGTGTATGTATGTCTGTGTGTGAGCGAGCGGCACCAAGAATTGCTAGTCCCTTAAATTAGTCCAATAATGTGAAATTTGTCATACTCTGTGATCACGGCCCAAGTTAAATGTCACCGCTCAGATCATCTGCAGAGAGCAGCTGGGTGTGCATGGAGCACGTCGGCTGCCGTGTCCTCCTGGACCTCCAGCTCCCGTGCTGGGACTCCCTTATCTTCTGCTGCCTTTCCCTCCAGTGCAGCAGAAACCCAGAAAAACTATGCGCTGGCTCCGTTTTTCCTTGGAAACTACTCGGAGACGCATTGCCTCACCACTGACCATAAAAGTGCTTTTCAGCTGTGGTGGAAAACAGCGTTTCTGACTGGAAAAGGTATTTTCCCAGCTGGCTGTTGCTGGTGGCAGCGCTGGGGAGCAGGAAGGCATTTTGCGATGTTCCATGATACGGCTGCCAGGGAGAAATGGGATCATTAACACAAAGACGACACAAAACGTTGTGTTCGACATCCAGCGACGAGCCAGGCTCTGATCCGCTGCTAGGGCAGCGTTAAGTCAGCAGGAGGGGAAGGGGCTGCTCCCGCTCCTCAACTCGGTGCCAGTTCCTCTGCACTTGGCACCTACCCCAGCAGCTCTCCTTAAATCGGAGGCCACAGAAAGTCAGCAGATGACAAACAACATGGTCGGGTCTCTCCCGCCTCACGCGTGCGACGCGCGCGCCAGCGCCGAGATGCCCGGGAAGGTGAAACACCCGCGTCATCTCTGGCAGCTTCGTAGCTCGTGACCTGCCTGGCTCCCCTCCCGGTGACCTGTGCGGCGACGCGTCGTCCCCCGAGGAGCCGAGAGCCCCGCTGGGATTCATTCGGGGGCGTATTCCCCTGCCGGGAGCCCACTCCCCCGCCCCCGCGTTTTCGAGACGCAGATCACTCCTGACAAAACATGTATCAAGTTCTGGCTTAACACCCTCTTCCTGCGACTCGGGAAAATTTTAATCCCCGAAGCGGGACCTCCCTGGTTTACTAAAATCTCACTAGTGAGAAAAGTGCAATATGTGACCAAAACCAAATTTTATTCTCTGTATTTTCACTATTAAAATCAACCAGTCAATACCACTTTGAGACACTTCATAATAGCGTGTGCAACCCCCCAAAAAAGTAGTTATCTGGTATAATTTTATGATAGAATATTTTTATAAAATTATTTGTACTAATTTAAGCATTTATCATTATATGCAAAAAGATTTCTTGATGAGAATATTATAGACGGTGCATGTTTTTGACATTAGCATTTTATTTGGATGACTAATCTTGCAGATGTGAAATTTTAATGAATTATTCATGAAAAATCTCTCCTCTGAAATTTCAGTTTGCTGCTAATGCTAGTTATTAAACATTTTATTTTTCTTTATAAAACTTGATGAAGAAAATAAATGTGTGCTTACTCGAAAGAAAAGAAGGTGGGTTTTTCCTTTAAAGTTTGTCTCGGGTGACAACCTGACTTGGGACTTTGTTCCTCGTGGTTTCGTGGACCAGGTGTTGACCCCGCAAACCCCCTTTTGCACAGGTACAATATGCGTTGCACCCTTCCTACCGAAGCCAGCAGCACCGCTCCCGTCAGGGCACCGCGCTTGGAAGGATTTGCACGATGAGGCCCCCAAACCCCTTCTCTCACGCTTTCCCCTTTGGAGTCCCGCGAGGAAAGCGAATACCCTCAACTCCTCGTGACCCTAATGGTCAAACGCCAACGGACTTTCTTGGAAAAGTGGATGAATTCTTCGAACGACAGCATCTTCCTCACTTCCAGCGCTCGAGCAACAAACGGCCGCCCTGCCCAGACGGGCCGTGAAACCGTTGCTATAATTAACCTTGCGGTTTGACGTGCTTGGGGGAGACCCAAGGAGAGCGACGAGACCGTCCATGAACGTGCTGGGACACGGGCGAGATGCGACCAGCTGCTCCACGGATCAGCGCTGGGGCCCGGGGCCTCAGGGGATGCGACACGGAGTCACCGCGGGAGCGGGGGGAACAGGGCAAGAACTTAGGACATGGCAACTTGCATTACCAGTGTGAACAACCAGCATTTTTATTGCATTTGAGAATGCTATAATGTCAGTAATTAGTACTGACTACACAACATTTTTTATTGTCTGTATCAACAGACATGGAATGATGGAATTACAGTTGATGTAAGGAATGAGTTTCTTTTAGGCCTTATCAAAAAAAAAAAAAAAAAAAAAAAAAAATCTTGTTACTGGCAGCACATACACACGAAGCACCATGCTAACAGTCTGGACTGTACCATTTTCATCAAGGCTTATGGGTAGAAGATACTTTGTTACCTGTTCTGGGCGCATTAAAATGCAGTCGTTAACTGCAAATTCACCTCGCAAGACTAGAATACTAAATGACTTCTGAAACATCTAAAAACTCACTCAGAGTTCATTAACCAAAGGTACCAAAGGATTTCAAAAGAGTTTAAACGCTTTTTTTTTGTTTTTTTTTTTTTTTTTCCCATGCTATAATGAACGTGAGAGCATTGGCGATCCGAAAACTACAATAGTTCAAAGTTATTTTAAAAAACTTTATGTATATATATTTATGTATGTATATATATAAAATATCTAATGATCTTCAATATTTGTAGAGCCAGAATCCCTGCCCCGGCCCCTTCCCGAAGCAGGAGCTCCGGGAGAGGGGAGGCGCAGGACCTGCGGCGGGACTCTTGCGAGTGAGAATCAAAAAAGGTAATATTTTTTGTGGTCACTTATTCTACATAAGCCTTGATTTTTCATTTCACTTCTAGTTGAATGCAGAAACCTAACAGGTTTTACATTTACAAACTTTTTTTTTTTTTTTTGTGGACAAGGAAGGCTTTGACTCTCATTCCTGACAGCGATTTACCTGATACATGGTACTACTTTCATAATGTACGCTTTTCTTTGAGAAAAAAAACATGTAACAAATTGTCTTTACATCTTGGCACCTTGTAAAGTTTTTTTTTTTTTTTTATACAAAAGTTCAATAGTTTGACACTCCCCATTATTAATCACTACTTCACTGATAAACTTTGAAAGTGTGACCCTGGAATTCATCATGCAAAATATTTACTGCAGCAGGAGAAAAACATTTTTTTTTTTTTTAAACGACTTTTTTTTTTTTTCCTTTCAAATATATGAACTTTGTTTAAGACAGCCAGAAAAGGCAGTGGTAAGATAACAGAAGGGGTGGGAAAGTATCAAAAAAACCAGCTTAAACACAAAAACTGTACAAAAATGCTTCGATCAATGATAACAGGAGAAAAAAAAAAATCTGTCAACTATGTTACAATTTAAAAGCTGAAAAAAAGAGTCAGGGATTTTCTCCCACATGTCAGCAAATGTCATCCAATATTCTTAAAGCAAGGATAACTAAATAAAATACATGTGCAGCGTATTCTGCAATTCCATTACATACAGTAGTTTTTTTTTTTTTCAAAGCTATTTTTTTAGTATAGTTAATATAAAGCAGTTGCACAAAAAGCAAAAGGTGTTTTGACAAACAGGTCTGCATTTATTCCTTTTGAGGAATGATATCTAAAAAAAAGGACCTTTCCACCTTTTCCTCCCTCCCCACCCTCCCCCCAAAAGACAAAGGCTCACACAGACACAGTGGGATATATATGTACAACATAATAAACCCCTCCCTAAAGAAGCAACTGTATATCCAAAGGGATACAGAATCAGAATTGTAAAAATCATAGGGAAGTTTGCTTGATGTAAAGCCTGAGATTTTCAGTTGGTTCTTCTGCAAGGCTGCGACACCTGCCAGATATGTTAAAATCTAATTTTTTCTTTCTTTTTCTCTTTTTTTATTTTTTTTATTTTTGCTACAGTCTTTAGACTAAGCATGCAAGACATACAACTAAGTGCAACTGAGTGAAATGTATTTTTTATTTACTCATTCCCTAACAGTTTGGACTGAGGTATGCGTACTAACAGTTTCTCATGCTGTTATCTTTACTCATGTCTAGCTACACATGCTGAGAATGAACTAATCTACCAGATTTTTATCCCCTTCTGAATACCGAACTAACCAGCAAACCACTCAGTTTAGAAGCACAGGGTTCAATTCTCATGATCCCCCATCTGGCTACCGCCGGCACGTCACGAAGCTGCCTGGATATAATTTAAATGAAAAAAAAAAAAAAAAAAAAAAAAATGTTTCCAATGACCACAGACTGCCCTTTTTTCTTTTTTTTTTTTTTGTCTTTTGAAATAGAAAGCAGAGTTGAATTTTATAAAAGTAACTGCCGATAAAAATTCTTGTACCAAAGCTTATGAGTGGACAGGAGTGTTATTTCCATATGAAAAATGCTGACCAAAAACTAAACAAAACTGAGCAGATGTGCCAAGATCAACCAAAACGAAAGCAGTCATCCTAGCACAGTCCCGAAACAGAAGTGGCACACAACCTGTAGAACCAAAGACCAAAAAAGTTTTTTTTTTTTTCATTTAATTCTAGAAATACTATTATGTGGTCCAGTTAAATTGTGGGAGCTTTTCTGTTCTCTTCTGTATTTTATTAAACTGTCTCCTTTATCTGATACTCTAATTTTCCGCGAAATAACTGTGTCTTTGCTTTCTCCAGCTCCCTTCTCATAGCTCCACCGGTAACACTGATTCCTAATTTTAGCCTCAAAAGCTCTCCTCGATTCCTCTTTACAGACTTCCATTTTGGTCACTGTAAAGAATTGCAAACAAAAAGTAACAACTTTGGTTCAGGCGCCTACTTGGCCTTCTAAATTTTCTAGAATAAAGGAGCAGTTTCCCTCTCAGGTTAGCAATAGCCCACATCTTGTCATTTCCCTCTAAATTCTTCAACCTCCCTTGATCAACAATAAGAGGATATTTGGCTTCATAAGATAAAGCATATAACAGAGAACATAATTTACCTTTGTGTAATATCTTTGGTAATTTTAGGAAAAAAAAAGGTACAAAGAAGAATATAAATTAAGCTCTGAAAGGCTTTTTGAAATAATAAAAAAGCTACAGTCCTACATAAATAAATGAGTGACGGAAAAGTGGTTGCAGAATGAAAATGTTTAGGTGTTTGGTGACTGAGGTTTACTGACCTATCGCAACAAATTTTGTATGTCATGTCTGCTTTGAAGAGCCTTGCCAGTTTTGCCTAACAAGCCCCGGCGCAAATTCTTTCCTAGATCTGCTCTCTCCTACGGCGAGGTTTCCATACTGGCTGGTGTGATATTGCATAACAATCTTAACTGCAGTACTGGATTTGCACAGCTGAAAATTAACACTTTAGCGTTAGTGGGGCTCCGTCCTTATTAACTCCCGTAACAAGTTCAATCTGAAATCTGATTTGCATTCAAACAGATTAATGCCACCAAGCAATCCTGAACTGATGTTTAACCGTGAAACATCACCACGTACAAGAACAATTTAATGAAGTCATCTTTCCAACCACTATTTGCAAATGCAAAAAGAAAAAAAAAAAATAAATTGTAATAACAAATGTATAGGTGCCCATCTCAGTAATCTTAGATATTCCAGAAAGATTTGTTGACCCATTAGAACTCGTGTTAAACAACCGAGAACTTGCCACGGTACTATTCATCCTCTAATAAAAGTGAACTCTGTTGGTGCTGCATATGTTTCTTTGTGCTGTTCAATTTTGTGGCATTTGCTAATATTCACCGTTGCTGCCAAAAAGAAAAACCAAACCAAACTGAAAAACCCAAAACCCCCCCCAAATATATTAAAAATACTGCTTTGTGGAATGAATCTGTGTTGCTTCCTACAGTGTTTCTATGTTCATCTGTCATTCATTCTCATTCTTGCAGTACTTCGTTCCTCTCTCTCCGTTGGACAACCCTTCCACATGTATAGTGCAGCATTTGGGACCTTTTCAAAAAACAACAACAGAAAAAAAGGAGACACCGAAATGGAATGTTTTCCATAGCTAAAGAAAACATGGTGGCATCTGAAGGAATCTGGAATGAATGACAGAAAAAACTACAAACAATTCAATGACATTCAGCTTCGTATAATAAAAACACCTATTAACATTCATCACAAAGTACAGAAAACGTTGAAGCCTCTGAGAGGCCCTGGGCCCAGATGAGGCCTGAGGTCAGAACTTAAAATGGTAGAGGAGAAGTGGGGTGGGGGAATAAAAGCAATACATCAAAAAGTTTGGGATAATTTTTTTTCTTTTAACCCCTCCCCGATATACACGCTCACACGCACACACACATATCCACACACGTGCACACACAGGCCTTCCCCATCCCAAATGGAAGCAAAAAAAAAAAAGGAACCAACCAAAAAAAAACAAAAAAATGGAGTAAAGGCAGTGATAATCAACATGCAGTACTGTGCAAATATGTTGTCCATTGGAATCCTTAAAATCTGGGCAAAGACTTGATCTGCAGTTCAGGTGTACATGCTCAGTTTGATGTCCTCAAGTGTCCAAAATTGGCAGGACCTGCAGTCCACAGCTGGCTGCTAAATGCAAGTGAATCAGTTTAGCAAATTTACAACACTGATGTTGACTGTAAGAGAGGAAAATCCCAAGTACCAAACAAGTCCATCCAATGCACAGAGTACAAATTCCTTTTTTCAACAAAAAGTAGAAAAATCAAAAATACTCCCAAATGGGATACTTGATGGCACTAAGAGTTAACATATTTCATAGTTGTCAAAGTGGACTGAGAATCCTCCAGACTGTACAATAATGGAGAGATTTCACAGCTAAGTTTGACGTGTTCCTCCAATCTTCATTCTCAGGATAACGATGTCAGACATACTCATTCTATGTCCTCATTTACAGGTTCATCTTCATAATCTCTGTCGTGATCAAAATCTGGACTGTGGTTGGCTGTTGTCACTAAGGATAGCGGGCCTTCATTTTCATCTGGATCTAACGGTTCTTCTTTGACATGCACGGGGTGCCTGGAAAACCAAAAATATGGTCAATCACCAAGTTGCTCGTTGAAGACCAGTTTTGACAGCTCGGGTGGTTTGGGGAGAAAGGCGAGGTGGCTTGGGCATTCAGACCCAGTGTGCCGGGCCTAGGACCTCCAGGTCACCAAGGAGAAGACCCTCAACCTCCGCGCCAGCCCCCGGAGCCAAGAGAAGGCCACGGTGGGCAGGCGGCGCTGAACTTCCCTGGGAAAACACTCTGGGAGGAGCACCTCGATAGGGTTTCCGTCTCGGGATTGAGAAAAAACGCTCTCAACTGACATATTAAGTTGATTAATACAATCTTTGGATAAATAAGCGGAATAAGCATCCGAACGGCAAAGCAGCAGTTTGCCAGCCCGCCGAGCCGGCGGAGGCTGGGCTAATCATCGCTCGCTGTGTGTGCGGCGTCTCTCGTTAACATGCAGAACCTGTGAGACAACTCTCCAGAGGACGACCCCAAGTGAGGTTCTATCATTAATCAACTTCAAGCAAACACAGCAAAGAGACACCATGATACATGCTTTAAACTCCAAATTAATGCATATTTTTACAAACTGTCAATAAGGGAAGAAAAGCCCTGCCAGGAAACACAAACAGAGAGGAAAAGGCTCGCTCAACACAACAATATGATAAGAAAGCACAGTCCTAACGAGAATAATAACACTGTCAGCTGTAAACAAGGCAGAACATGATCCCCAGCTCATGGTGGGCACAAGGATGTACTAAAGAGATGAGATCTGCCAAATTTCTCATTACGGCATAGCACATGAATAACCCGCAGGGGAGCGGGGCTTGGGCATTCAAAACGGGTATGATAACAATTGAAAAATGTTGTTCGTAAATCATATTTACAACAAATCCTATACAAATACAAATTACTTTTTTTTTTCCCCCTTTTTGTAAAGCAGCTTTTGAAATGTAAAATAGCCATGTGAGTCAATAGTGTCTTGTTGGTGGGACTTTATAGGGAAGTAGGATTTTATTGACATTACCAAGTATTAATAATGCGACACAGCAGTGGAGACCCTGTTTGCTTCCTAAATAATTGATGTTGTAGGCAATCCCTTAAAATAAAGTGTTAATGAGTTCAAGTCCCACTCTGTCGCTCATTGAGTTGATATCCACCTCCTCGAGTCTTGTTTTTTCCTCCACGCAGGCTGATTTAACCCTTTCACGTAGGCTACGTGAAAACATAACCCAAAGCGCACACCTTCATTTGTAAGAACTTTTTCTCTCCCTGCACGGCTTTGCTTTAAAATGAATGTTTTCAAATAGCTGCATTTTATTTTATTTTTTGTGTGGACAGAAATGACAGTACTGTTTGTACTCCGTTGCACTGATGGACAGCAAGAGTAAATCACCGGACAGGGAAAATGTGCTCAGTATCCATGTACAAGCCAAAGGCAACCCTGGCTGTTTCAAGTGACCAGGGTGAACTAGTTGTACGCTTACATAGTGTGCAAAGCTGTATCACACCCTCTTTATTTATTTCGGCTTGAGCCTGGATCAGTTTAGGAAGCATCTAACTTGCTGACTACACAACATTTTTAACGTGAGCTGCGAATGCCTTTCAACTGCATATTTCAACTTCTTGAGTGGTAAAGTGCTAGATCAATACTTAAGTATTAACTGCACCTTCCAGCCCATCCAACAAAGGGACGGTGGGAAGAAGTGATGCAGCATCCACGTACACACGCCTTTTCCCTTCAAATCCACAAATACGCGTCAAGACATCCCTGGGAGCAAAGAGGTTTCTCTGCATGTTGCGTGATTTTTGCAAAAATTACAAGGAGAGAGACATTGCTCATACCATTTTGACCTAATTATTGAAAAAGAAGGGGTAGAAAAAAGACTGGGAGGAGACAATTCAAATATCAGACGTTAAGAATTAGCATAAGCATGTAAATTGTCTCACAAATGGATCGTCACCTCAGAGGTGTGCACATACTAACTGTCCCGGTGGCTCGTGGCCCTAGCGAACATGAAACCACGCTGATTATTTGCAACTAGAAAAACTTACATTATGAATAGGCTGTGGGGCCCCTCACTTGGGAGAAAACACAAAATGAAAAACAGAAGAAAAAGGGGGAAAGAGTGGCTACATATAGAGACCGATTAAAGCATGTGCTACTCAGCCTTTATGGCAGTGATCTTTTTTACTGCTGTTTTAATTTAAAAGTCTTGCTTGTTGCCTTTCTGGTTTTGATGCTGCTGCTGCTGGGCTTTTTTTTTTCTTTTTTTAAAGTATTATTTTTGAAAACGCAGATGGGAGATTTTCAAAGGAGAGAGGAGAACACACATCGCTGGCAGCTGAGGTGGCCTCGGCGCATGTACAGGCGTTTCTCCAAAGGCTGTTCAGGGCCACGTCTCGGTGTCCCACCGCATCCCCGCACCACCTCGTGCTCAGCCAGAGGGCTGCCAGCAGATAAGACAGGTACCCGCTACGTTCGCAACCACCCAAAACGCTGTGAAAGCTCCTTCAAAGGTCCCTGAACTTTTCCAAAGCAAACTCTGCCCCCCTTCTGGTTTTGTTATGAAAGCAGGTGAAACCAGGTGGTTTTAACTGAGTTTCCCTTTGAGGTTTGGTGTGGTTCCCAGAAGTCAAAAAACACAAAACTTCAGGAGTGAAAAGCAAAGCAAGCACCAAGTTATGAAAAGGGCTGGCTCGACCCTGAGCGAGACAAAGCCGAGGAGGGCCACCGAGCCACGGGGAGGCACAGCCACGACAGCCTCCTCCAGCAGCTCACGTGTTGGACAAACATCAGACAGCGAGCTTGGCAAAAACTCCGGCCCCCAAATTAGGAGGGTTATCTGAGTAATACAACCCCTCCGGGGAGAGATCTGCATGGAAAACAACAACAACAACAACAAATTCAGCTCCTTGTGTCAGTGTTAACCACAAAGTGGCTTGCGAGGAGGAAACCTTACTGAATCCGTGATTTTGCTCAAACATTTCAGAGCGACTGAAATAAATAAGCCTAAATAAGCGCAAAGGCAAGGGGAGACCTTCATCTCTCTCAAGCCTGAATCTGTATTTACCGCCTCACCAAAAGCCCATACTGGGGAAGGAAAACTTCCTTTAGAGACTGAAGAATTCAGTCTCTTGAATTACAGAAAAGGTAAATGCTGGGCTAGGCAAAAAGGAAGGGGGGGGGGGGGGGGGGAGGAAAAAAAAAAACCCAGGGTTTCCCATTTCTTCTTTATAGTAGCAGAATTTCAGCACATTCCTTTTAAGTAGGCGCCTAAGACTCCAGAAGGGGTTAACAATAAATAACCTAGCTGAACACAGATTCCCCTTCTTTTCACATCTGAGTAATTCTTTTGTTTGTCCACTCTGGGAACAGAGGAGTTTTTAATAAAGCTGACTGTTGTTTAAAGCCACTGAGTTCTGGTGGTGCACACAGCATGGAGTAGTTTGCTTTGTGGCTACCTTTGGAGCATATCAGGATGAAAGTGTTATGTCCCCAAGCTGTAATTATGCGACTACTTTCTAGTGTTTCAAAAGGAGGGAGAGCGAAGGGGGGGGGGGGAAAAAAACCCTAGCCGTGGTTCAATGTGTCATAAAAAGGAAACGAACGAGCGGTAATAAGACTTCAGCTAAAGTGTTAGACTTCTTAGCTGTCATGTTAACAAGGTCCTTTAAACCTTACAATAAAGTTTAAAGCTTGATTTATTCTAATATACTGAAATTGTTTAAAAAATAATTTACATTATGACAAGGAAATCTGTTCTGAAAAAAAAAACCCTGAAAATGTCATTAACAAAGCAGGCTTACGGAAAATAAGAGGTTGCGTGGCGTCTGGAAATCTGCTGTTGATTCATGATTTTATTTGGTAAACAGGGTAAACCCTGGGACGTGTGAATGGTGCGCTGGCTTTAGATCCCTTCAAACTACTGAGAAACACCATTTTAATGGGGAATCTCAGAGGCTGGTATTGGAACATCACCCCGCCACAATTTACTTAAGCAAAAAGAAATGTTCAGCAGAGAACACATATATTATCAATTCTGAGAAAATGAAAACACTCAGGAAACAATCATTTCCATATTACAACAGAAAATTGGATTTTCTGGTGAATAATGAAAATGAGGCATCCCTCCCCCCATCCTCCTCTCTCTCCCGTATTTGTTCTGTGCCCCTCACCTTGGTATCAATGTGCTAAGAGATGATTATTAAGTGCAACAAAGGCCATGGCTACGCACTGTTCTGGAAGATGTCCTAGCCTGTTTTAACTCGGTTATTTTTCCTTCCTCGCAGTCTCTTCAAAGACAACGAAACCTTAGGTGAAATGAGAAGTGCATGAACTACACTAGCCTTGAACTTGCAAAAAAATAATTACTTGGATTAACGCAACATCATAAACGTTCATCCCTGCCTGTTAGGCCAAGAGAAACCCTTGGGAGAAGTCTTGCTTCTGGAGGAAAGCCACGTCCCTCCACTCCTCCTTCGCGGCGGCCCTGCGTGGTCACGGGCAGAGGATAACAAATTGTGACTAGAACTGCCTCAAGATGAATCCGTTTGTGAGAGACGGAAAGTGTGTCATGCACCGCTACTTCGGGAGAGATAATTAATACTGCACAAACAATCACTGGAAAAGCTAAACACATTATTTGAATGTTTTGAAGTAAATGGTAAAAGACAATGTTTAAATTAATTATTAATTAAAAATGAATGCTGCCATCTTTAAAGATTTTTTTTTTTCCCAAGCACTTTGTGCACTGATTTAAAATGCTGCGATATCAAAGTACCCACAGCCTCAGATTCCTCCGTGCCCCCTCCCCTCTGACAACACATTATGCAGGTGGGAAACTTTTTTTTGCCATTAAATGCTAATTAGTTTCACAACTAATTACTATCGTGGTATTAGGTTAATGTTTTTCTACTTTTTGATTTAGACTTACTTTTGTAAATCCCTTATTCAAATTACTTTGAAGTAAAAGACTACAAATTAGTTCTCTTTTTAATGCGTAATGTGAGCCGTGGCAAGTCAGCCAGTAATTTTACAGCCCGTTTTAAGGAACAGGCAGAAGAAAGGCGGCGCGGCTCTCGCACGCGGCCCCTCGCGCAGGTAGCCAACCGCTCCGTAGGGTTTGTAGAGAACTACAAGACTTATAAACTCCAGCTTCCTCGCCAGCTGCCAATTACCCGGCATGTAATTTGAGGGGAGGGGGGAATTTACAGCTTTGCAAACTCACTCTGTCACCCCATAAATACCGAACACACCCATCGGGGCATCGCACCCTTCCTGCCTTACCCTTTCCTGTGCCAGCTCGCTGCCCGGATGCCATTCCCGTTGAGCAGGGACGGCGATCCCCCATTACTTCATGCGGTTATATATGCACTCATTATACTGCCGTCTGGTGCTATAATGCTCCTATTAATTCTCCTTTTGATATTTTAAGAGCAATCTATAAATCACGCAGACCTTCACGTGTGCCATCGTTAATGCTTAGCAAGGCTGTTGTGCATCAAGTGGTTTTGTTCTCTTCTAGACCTGCCAAACAAGCCCGCTTCTCAGCTCCGCCCCATCGGCACGCTTGTTGCGTGGACCGAAGGGGAGAGAGATCAGACTTTTCTTCTCCAAGAAAGGAGTTGCCTATGAGGTTTTGCAAGGCTTAAAGAAGAGAATTGCGAACAAGTTAACACTTTTACAGCTCTGTGTGCTTGTCAGACTGCATTGAGCTGACCGGTTTTATGCGGAAGTTGGTAAATGGCCCTTTTATGTTCTAATCAACCTAAGCACGTCCCCAAACGGAGGCGTCTGCTCTTGCTGCTCCATCCATGAACCGCAGGAACAAACCGCGAAGGCCTCCAGAGCTGCGCTTCAGCAGATGGCAACACAATGCCTAAAGCCACGTGCGTACTTACATTGCTTGCATAGGGGAACGTCCTGGACTACTGTCACTCCCGTTACTGTTCGTATGCTCCATTGCACCATTAAGCTCTTCCCTCATCGCGTTGGCTAAATTGCCCAGAGTGGGATTTCCCATGGAAGCAGTAGTGTATAGAGGTATACTGTTCTCAGCCATTGAAGCCTGCCAAGGACACAAACAAACATATGAAGAGCCATGACTAACGTTTTTATATGCTGCACAACACGCTCACTTATTCCAAAGCATTCTTCACATCTACATTATTTGCAATTACCATTTTTTTAAAATATTGTGCTTCCTGATCAGTATTACCCTGACTCCACCAAGGGAAATTTAACATCTTTTACATCTGGGTTTAAGCATTCATAGCTGTATTGGCTTGTGAGAGGATGGAGCTTTCCATTCCCTATTTGGAATTACACCCCCTGGAAAAAAATAAAACGTCCTTTTCCTATTTTCATTTTGCAAGATTATGTCTGGGGCTTTGGGTTTTCTTGTGGCTTAAGTCCGGGTTTGGGTTTTGTTTTAATGAAACGGGGAGAAAAATCACACGTTGCTGAGCTGATAACCCCTTCCTACCAGAGCAAACGGGCACCAAGCGGGAGGGCGGCGTTACCGAGTTTGTTTTTAATCATGACCCAAGTACGAAGCTGTGGTTAGCACTAACTGGATCAGTCCAAGTTCCACTCATCTGCCTAAGAGTTGAACCAGTCCATGGGAAGTTTTTTAAGCCTCAGCAACTCAGCTCTTACCTTAGCTATTGCAGATCTGACCATTTTATTTCGATTTTTCCTTGTTCTAAAGAAATACCATGCAGAGGCACACTGGAGTTAACTTTCTAAATGGAAATCTTTGTAGGAAGAGAATGAACTGTTAAATATTTTCCTTCTGATTCCCACTGTTCTGCCTCCTAATATTTACTGCGTGTCAGCATTAGCTCATGTTGACGGCACAGTCCGGTGCCCGGCGCAGCAGCAGCGGGAGCGCAGAAGCCCCGAGCCCCGGAGGAGCCCAGCGTTCGGTGGGGACGGGATGCACGGCTTTCCAAGGCCGTAGCGCCCAGGGACTCGAAGGACGTTTAACCATTTCACCCATCCCAGCCGGATCTGGCTGACATCATCCGCAGCTCCCTGAGCCGTGTCAGCGCCGGAGAGCCACAGACGCTGGCTCGGCAGCGCTCGACCTGCTCCGGGGGGAGGTCAGCCGGCTGTGGTGGCGGAGCCAAAAAATCCATCAGACTCCAGGTCTGCATGATGCAAACGCTGCCCGTGGGAGGGGAGTTCATGCAAACGCACTCCCCACTGAACGCTCTCGCCTGCTCCTAATTCGTGGGACAAAACTCCTTGCTTGTTGCCGTCCGAGCCTGCAGAGTTGTTCCCAGGCAAGTACAGCCAGAGACTGGGCAGGGGGAGACGAGATGGGATGGGGGAGGCACTACTAGCCCTGACTGCAGCATCTTCAGGAGCACGGCCCCTTTTATTCTTCCTTACGTTGACCTCTCCATGTGCAGCCCTATGTGTCACACGTGATTACAAAAGCTATTCTAACAGGGAGGATTATTTTTATCTTCTTGATTCAACAACCGGCAAACTCATTGTGATTAGGGGATGCAAAGAATGGTTCACATTTCCTGCGCTTGGGAAAATAATGACTCAAGTTCTTCACCCATAGTGATAACTTGTAATTGCAGTAAAGCAATTTACTGGGGGAGAGGTGGAACACAAGGAGTATCTGCTATAAAGATAATAATAGGGGAGGGGGTGTTTTGGGAGCCCCCGGCGACCCACTGGAAAAAGAGAGCGCTGGTGGGAGCTGGAGTCCCCATACCTTCCGCACAGAGAAGGGGGAGAAGGCTGCTGCTTCTCCCTGGCCGCGAGGGAAAACAGATGGAGGAGACATCCGAGGTGTCTGGGTGAAGGAGAGGGGTGGCAGAGCCACTCCACAGGAGAAGAAAACCACAGCCTGGCATCCCGGCAGCACGCAGCACACCGCGCCGTCCCCTGGCCGCTGTGCTCACGGGGACGTGCAAAGAGCTGGTCTTTGCAAAAGCCAGGGCAACGTTGCTCGTTAATTATTAATTAGACTGCACATAGGCACTGGCAGGTAAAGCGGCCATGTGTCCTAGGAGGAAGGTTATTGCCCAAGCCAGGTCCGAACTGCCCACGCAGCATTGGCCACCCGCACGGCTTCACCCACACCCCCCCATACAGCACCCGAGCATCCAAAATCCAACGGGGCGGGGGAGGGCAGTGAGGAACCTGGGCGTATAACCTTAGGCGTTTTCAGTCTGAACAAGGACCTGTCTCAGTGCAATCAATATTGCTCACCCCCATTTCTTACGGGGGCCACACAAGCCGTAGCAGATCTGGCCCAGGCCCTTCTCTCCATCCACTCAGTTCACACGGTGCCACGGGAAGGGCACGAGTACGCACCACTTCCAGGAAAAGCGGGAAATGGAAGCAGTTTGGAGGTTATCACAAAAGACAAGAATGGATGGAGATGACGACAACGACACGTGTTTCAGAAATAAAACATGAACAGTTCCGTATGATAAGCATATTAATTGAAATTAGTCACATAGTTAACAATGTGAAGAAATGCAGGATCATTTCGTTTTTGCCTTTCAGCCTCATGAATGTAAAATGTGCTTGTAATCTTAATACTATTCAAGAGACAAAGCAGTCTTTAAAAATCACACTTCACAAGACTCAAGGGAAAATAAGTTACTAATGAATGGTATTTACAGTTGCTTCATTTAAACATGCTTTCATTTGCTTTTCAGAAGTTACTGCATAAACTCAAATAATTAGAAGAAATGCAGAGTATAGTTTTTCTCCTAATCATCTGTTTCTTGGTTCTGAAAAGAGACGGCTGCTAAACCCTCCACAAAACACGGTCACCCAAGCAAATACCCATGGCCATCAGCGAACTTCTCGAGAAGCAACTCTCAACAACCAAGCAGGGTGCAACCAGGCGCCGTGTCGCCTCCCAGGTTAATTCACACGATACGGAACAGGCTCGAACCTCCCCCCAAACACACACGTGCCCCCCCCCCCCGCAAATTCAGGGCATGGTATTGCATTTGGATCTTTGGTTCATGTAGCAAATGCTGACTTTACCTGGGGTTTCCAAGATAGACTCAGGAATTCATGGGTGGGGGAGGAAATGCCAGCGTGACACACAGCACATGAAAAGGGCTGGAGACGCGCACACTTTTAGGCTGCAAGTTATTAATTGTGCACCGACACTTTGTGTGTTTTTGCATAATGAAAAACCAGAATTTTTGTCTTATAATTACAGTCCAGTTTAAACCAATAAAAATGATCTTTTTTCTTCTATAGGAATTGCGACATTTATTTTTTACCAACAATAGAAAGATATGCAAAAATAGCCCTTAAAAGAAAAGGGGGAAAAATGATCTGCTTTCTCTTTAAACCCATGAACAATAGAAGGTCACGTGCCGCAGTATCCTATCATTCAGCACATTAATAGCTGTGCTAGAGTAATTACACTTGTGGTATTTTTGCCTCAAGTGAAATTCTGAAATAAGAGGATGGAAATTATGATACTGCTGATAAATATTAATAAGTGAACTTTTAATTTTTTTGCCACAATATTCAAAATGCTAAGCATCTAGCTAATGCTGAAGCAGCCTGATATGTGTTTGCCTCCAGGGACTATGATGCTTTATGCACTTAAGAAAAAAGTTTAACGGAATTAAAATTTAATATCTAATTAGAGCAAGGCTAATATATTTTGAAATGAGTGGGGAAGACACACGCCTCTGTTGCATATTTGCTACAGTCATTAATCTTACCTGTAAAGCAGCATTGAGAGGTGTGCAGTAGGTGTGGCTGGTCTGTATGTTTTTAATAAGAGAAGGGTTACTGCATAAGAAAAACATAAAAAGGAGAGTTAAATGCAACCAACTTCTGTGCGAGCATTTCAAGCATGTAATGCTTCCTCCCACACCAGAAAACTAGTGCTGAGACTGTTTTTCCACACAAGTTCTCTTTCGCTTCTCGTTTTCTTTTTTTTTTTTTTTAATTTTATTTTAAGAAAATATCTGAGTTTTAGGCTATGGTTATCATATTTGCCTTTACTAAATAAGGAACATCATTATCTCTCGACGTTACCTCGCCATGTGTTCTACTACCCTGCGTTAGTAGCGCATCTTGGCATCTCTGCGCATTTTAGCTGCGTTCAGGAGATATTCTCCAGTATTCGTCGTGTCTGGGAGCCCGTTACCGTGTAAAGGTCCATCATGAGGAGGCTATGATCAAAAGCATCATGGGACATTTTAAATACTACTTCACGCAAATTATTCTGCAAGTCGCTGGCAGCGGAGCCGCTCGCGATGGAGCAGAGGGACGGCAGCGAGAAAGGATTTGAGCCACGTTATTTGCTGCCAGGCAAACGGTGAGGGGTCCCGGTGAGGGCTGCCTATGCCATCGCCCCAAACACTGCGGGGTTGTGGGCACGGAGGTACGACGGTAGGTAGTGCGCACCGCAGCAGAACGGTATGCACCATGCGAAGAAACATGTTGCCCTAAAGGCTGTTTTAATAAAAAATATTCTGGTGTGCTATTCTGGACCCTTACTTTAGTCATCTTAAGCTTACATAAGGGGCCGGATTTGAGGAAAATGAATGCCAAGCGTATCTGCTTTCTCTTTAGCAGGCATCTAAATATCACTGGTTCCACCAGAGGGGAAGGAAAGAATGAAAAATTATTGAATACAAAATAGATAAAAAGTGCCAATGCAAAAAATCTCCAAAAAGTCTTATTCCTCACTGGGTTTTGGGTTTGTTTTGTTTTGTTTTGTTTTTCATGTGGGAGTAAATCATGGTGAGAAGAGTCTTAACTGAGCCCCTCCCACGGGGACCAGCAAGGATCCGTTGTCCTGGAGAGATGGCCTTCGAGAAAAGGTCAAAGAAAATTGCTTTGGGAACCCGAGGAATATTTGTGCATGGTTGTTGTAGACACAGGATGGCCTGTCGATTATCATCTTTACAGCTAGTCTCGCTGCACTTTTCAAACGTTATAAAGTTAATTCAGTGTTTCTGTCTCAAAGCACCTTACACTATTTCTGATTAAGAGTTGCAAACCAAGGCATACAACTGAAAGCAAAGGAAAATTATCAGAATTAAGACTTATCTGAAGCCTTTCCTGGCATATATCTGTCTTCCTGACAGGCCTACAGCAGCTTATCTGCACTAGCATGGATAATTATTTTAGTCTATATTGCACTATAAACAAATGCTATAACAAACATGTCAAAGTAGCGTTATTACTACAGGCATTTGGATTATCAGAGTAGGACACACAAAATACACGTAGCAACCAAAAATTTAGTTTCTTTAGCAGCAAAGGTGATGTCACTATTTCGTGAAATGCAAGTCTACATGAGATGGGTAAATCATGCAAAGCAAAGCAACAGCAGAAAAAAAAATTAAAGCAAGTAAAAGCTCTTACTGTGCAACAAGCTCGCCAAAGTTTTCATCAGGGCAGTATTTTCGAGGACGGCCTCGTTGAATATGACGGCCACGTTTAAACTCTTCATCATCAACAGTCCAAAAGGACCCAAACTCATCCTCTACTCTGATAAAGCACTTATGCAGTGAGAGGTTGGTGCGAATGGCACCCTGGGACAAGAGCAGCAGCAAAGGAGATGAAGTGGAAACAAAGGGACACGGGATCGGGGACAGAACAGACATCAAATACAGGGAAAAGGAAAAAGAAAATAAAATGCAATAAGCATAAGCAAATGGTTTGTGAGGGTTAATATGCATTGCCACCTAAAAGCTACTAGCATGTGATGCAACAAACACCAAGCAAGCAGGGTCAGGGTACTGGTGGGCATACAAACAGTAGTGATGAGATGTTTGTCTTGGTTTCCCTTAACTGAAACAATGCGAAACCACCTGTGGTTGGTCTAACATCAGCTAGCAGCCAAAAGCCTCTACGTTAAACTGTAAGCATGATCCAAGCTAGGCTAAGAAGTTCAAACATGGTGGACATACCCACTGATCTTTTGTGGCCTTCGTTTTTGGAACTCTAGTTCATCCACTGTCCATACTGCCCCTTTAACGTTTTCTACTCGCACAAAACACTTGTGAAGACTAAGATTATGACGCACTGCATTCTGCAGCAAGTATAAAAGAGAAAACATTCAAAAACCTTCTATGAGAAAATGCTCATCATTGTCCAAGAACAGCAGCACAGTCAGCTTGACAGTCCTCATTTTGCAATGTTAAGCCCCTTCCCCTCCCCGCACCCGCTTGCCTTCCCCGGCTCTTTACATCTTATTTTTGCAAAGACAAAATAAATATAAAAGCTTAAACCCAAGATTAGAAATTCAAGTTATTCTTATCAATTATCCCCAGTGTGAACGAGAACAGCCATCGTCTTAAGCATGCATGTTGTATAATACAGCGCATCTCATAGAGAACACAAGAGGAACATCACTTTAACATTTTCAAAACAAATATATACGCTCTGCAAAGACAAACTTGTCCTCTCCTGGAAAAGAAAGCAGTTAGAAAGAACAGAAGGGATTTCATGTAAGTACAGACGGCTCAATTTAGCAGGGAGGCACTGGAGCTGGTGTTGCTGCGGTTTCCCACAGCTGGGCTAATGCGAATCAGGTGCTGAATCTCCTTCCACACCCACGGCACGGACCCGGGGCTCGGCAGCACCCCACCGGCCAGCACGGCACTGACTCCTGCCTCCGCGGCTTGCTCTTATATGGAAGTTGGCTCCTATTTCTGGCAGACTACTGTACTGACTGATCTGAGCCTCTGCCAAGTGCAAACATGAGGAGGGCTCTTCGAAACAAAGTGATAATATCCCCACAGCTCATCACCCAGAGGGACCTGTGCTCATGGCATCCGATGCTCAGATGTCCTCTCTGCAGCTTGGCGCTGGGGAAGGATGAGCCCCACCAACCCCTCCGACGTGCTCGGACCTTTGCTGAAGCCGGACATAACGACACCTCGCCCTGTCACGGCAAGCTGTTGGCTCTTCTGTGCCCGCTCCCTCTGAATCGGTGCCGAGAGCCTTGTTACTCCTCAAACGGAGTACCACACTCCTTCCTCGTCTTATGAGTTTCCTGAGCAAATACCCTACTACAAAGCCACTCGGATTTGTACACGGAGCTTGTCCCCAGCACCGCTGAAAGGGGCTTGGTAAACAGGGGAAACAGAAGCAGCCATTTGCTGAAAATATGCAGGCGAACAAACTCCATCCATCATCACTGGCACCATTGATTTAGTCAATCTGGTTGACTCGTTAGCAGGCACAATGCCAGCCAAACACATGGCCTGGGTCTAGGCAACCAAGAGACTACAATTTTTTTTCCTTCCATCGTCATTGTCGTCTTTTTTTTTAATGAACATCGGGTCTGGATGGTGAAAGGGAGCTCTAATCATGAATGTCTAAATCACTGTGCAAACAAAGGGTACGCACAGTGCATTTGTCATGTAAATTAAGAGGCAGCGGTGTGTGTGCCTGGGAGGGGAAGGCTAAGAGTCTTTTGCTACTTTTCGGTTTGCCTGCAATCGCCAGCACAGTCCCCACACTCCCGTCCCCCGTAGAGGGGAAGAGTCAGGGCTCGAATGCCTTTTCTCAGCAGACGCTGGAGTGCACACGTGCTTCCTCAGGCTGTAGGTGCCCAATCCCGGCTCTACGGCAGGGTCCGGGCGCTTCGGCTTTTCCACATTGATCTGCTTGTGAACTGGTGGAAAAATAAAGCTTGAACATGCTTCTCTTCTCAGCAAGGCAGAAAGCTCGCAGAAAGTCAACCTGTCCATCAAGGCTGCTTCTTTCCGCCCTTACTTTCTTCTGGTTTTATTTTTTAATGATCCTTTTTTGTCCCTTCCCACCCCTCCCAGATTTCACTAGTTTTGAGATTTTTTGGCAAAATCCCTGATTTTGAGGTGGAGGAAACATGCAAACGCCCTGCACCTTACGGGCTAAAATCAGCTAGCTCAGCAACTGCTGGTGGGTGCTGCACTAGTGCAACCCGACACAGGGCTGCCGGCCCACATCTGGGTAACTCAGGCAGTTTCCTGTGAAAATGGGAACACTGTCAAGTCTGGAGCAAAATGTAAGAATAATAACGCTATTTCCCCCAGTGAAAGCTGATCTTGTAGTTCATACAGCAGTTGATCAAACGCACACAGCAAAGTTCAGCGAAGTGAGTCCTCGGAGTTTGTAAATAGTCTCTAAATACACGGTTGAGCAGAAATATTTGTGGTGTTCTTTAAATAAATTTAATGCCGGAGAAATACTTCGCAGTCTGTTCTTGCTTTCTTGAAGCCAGTGTGCAATTGATGGTTAAGGCTGCTGGATCGGGCTCTTGCTGGATACATTGAGACAGACAAGTTGAATATTTGCAAGACGTCCATGAAGTGTTGCCCCAGAAAAAAAAAATGTTTTCTTTCCCCTGCCTCTGGATACTTGCTATCTAACAGTTTTATTTGAACAATACCCCAACGTTCTGGAGCCACACCTGCAGCCTGTGCCTCATGGCTGCGACTCAGTGCCAGCAAATTACTCCAAAAAACGAAAAGCAAACAGACATTGCCTCTGACCTGTCAGAACCAGTTCACAGCGCTCCCCCAGCAATCAGCTTAACAGAAAAATTAGGAGCTATTATTGTAAGATTATATATTTACCTTGTTAAAAATATTTGTATGCAAGCCACTTTTGCAGAAAAATTACCCTGAACATGCTTGAATGTAGTAAATGAAAGGGTTTGTTATTTTAATAACTGCTCAGGCTCTGCTGTACTGCATTTTGGGAGAGAGGTTCATTTTTTTAAAAGTCTTTATTCCTGCACTCTTCTGTGTTTTTGAAAGAGGGCTCAGGGAAGCTTGCCCACACCAAATCCTGACCCTAAACTTGGGGCACACTGACCCAAACGCCCCCTAAGCATTAGCTGAAGGTGAGCGCAAATCAGCACGTATATATTCACATTATTCTGATTCTGCAATTAGCCCCTTGTGCTTGTTCTGCGCCCCGTGGGCTTCCCGCCATGCCAATCCAGAGCTGCGTTTTCATCCCTGCTGTTCCTAAGGGCTGGCATAAATCTGAGCAGTCTTCAGCACGAAAACCTCCACTACTTCAAGCGGTTGGTTGCCAATTTTGCTAGCGCTGGTGGAACTTGGGGTGAAGCTTCTCTTCCCAGGTAGGTGAAGCAGGACCTGAACACCTGCGCAAGGTCAAGGTATCCAGGAGGGGTCTCTAAATGGTACCTGCCCCCCCTCCCCAGGACACACCTTGCCACTCCCGCAAGCCTGAATTCCTGCAGCTCAGCCTCTCTCCTCCTCCTCTGCAGAAGCACGCCGTAAGTGCACATGGCTTCTGGGACTGGATTTTATGCAATGCACAAAGCTAATTCCTAAAACTAGCCTCGCAGGAGATATGGCCGGGGCTCCCACTCCCCCCTCCATTTCCCTTCCCTTTGCTGCTGGAATTAAATAGGATTTTTACTTTAGCACCCACACCTGCAGCTGCTGAAAAGTCCTACTGGAACCACTCCAGCAGCAAAAGACAGGCAGGTCTAAAAGGATCTTAAATCAGGGAAAGTTAATTTCCTTTCTGGATAGTGAGGAAGCTGCAAAGTGAAACACTGCTCATGTTTTCCGACTGCAGTGAAGAATCCAAGCAGCAATCACAAGACTTTTCCTGAACCTAAGAGCTTCTAGACCAAGGTTGAAAATGTACAAAATTGCGCCGGGATCTGAATTAAAAGCAAAACATGCTACTAAAAAAACCCAAGCTAACTTCCAAGGACCATTTTTAGCTTCATCCTCTGAAGGAATTAATCCTAAATGCAAGCTGAGACAGGAAAAACAGAAAGAGCTGATGAAACAGCATGTATGGGACATATTCATCCTACCTTGTCATTTGAGGTAGTTTGAGAGGAACAGAGCTGTCTAGATTGAGAGAGGCTCAAAGTACCGGGGGTGCAATTTTTACAGCGATACAAGATCCTGTTATTGGATTCATTCATTTGTAACTGCACTAGCTTCGGAAGCCAGTGTGGCTATTAGGATGGTCTATATAAAGGAAGCATTGTCCCCCCAAATATAAAATGAAATTAACCCCCCAGACCTCTTATCTAACAATATCTGAGTGGTTACAGTAGGAAATCAAAGTGCCCAATATCAAGTTTATTTTTCTTAAACACGGTTCTTATTGTGGGGCTTGCTTCTTGCGTATTACGTTCAATAAGCTTCTGCTGTATGATTTAAAAATAAAAAAGGAAGTTTGTAACAGATCTCAACGTGTAGTTGAGAGTCAACTGATTGAGGAAAGAAATCCACTTATCTACAGATCCTAGGAAAAAAAAGTGGTTGTTGTGATTACAGTCTGCATAACTAAAAAGACAAACAGTGTATCTTCTACTGACACAATAACTTTACCTCTTTTTTTTTTTTTTTTTCTAATACGTTCCAGCTGAAGGGCTTGAGTTTCACTGCTAGCAGCAACCACACAGAGGAACTCGTGGCATAAACACAGAACATAAAAGCCAATAATGGGGATTCAATTAGTGGTTTCCAAAGGCAGAAGAATTTTTCTGCCAAATATCAAATTGTTCCTGCAGATAAGACACACAGCGTGTGTCAAAACTGCCGATCTAAATTTTCATGTCCACATGTCGTTACAATTTGTTATGTCATCAGCAACGTCTATTCTGTACATGTCAGATATCAAAGGCAAGAGGCGCACGCAGGCTAAGGCTTACCTTCCACGTCGCCGCGTTGCGTCTGAAGTAAGCAAACATTCGCGTGAACCAGTTGTAGATTTCATTTAGTGTTAGCTGTTTTTCTGGAGATTCGAGGATGGCCTTGTGAAGCAAAGCGATTGCAAGATCAGTTATGAGCACACCCGTACAAAATACGCTCACAGTTCTACTTTACCAAATACAAAAAGGAAAGAAAGGAAGAAGGGAAGGAAGAAAGAAAGAAGAGATTTGGAGGAAAAAATCCAAAGGAGGGTTTTCACAATATGAACTAAGATTAATGGCTGTATTTAACAGTTCAATGGCAAAATTCAAAATGGAATTATCTAATTGTTTTGAGTTTTTATTTCTGTTTCCTTACAGAAATATTAATTTATTAGTCATTCATAAAGCAGAATCAAAGAGAAATGCAAAACATTTCACTAGCTGATTAAAGCTCAGTAATTATTTAGAGCTCAGATTAATTCTAGGGATCAGAGATTACTGTAGCTTGTGATAATTGACTTGCCATCTTTAAACAGGCTCATTTTCACTGTTGTGTGAAATGAATTTCCTAATAATCACATCGTATTGTAATACTTAATCAAAAGCAATTATGTTATATATTGCAGTTCTAAAAACCCTTATAGTAAAGGTTTGAGCATTTGAGCACGCTTACATACCAAAGGTTTGAAAATCTATTTAATCCAGAGTGTGCACATATAGGGAGGTATATTTTTTTTTTCTAATCCAAATGCGTGTGTTTGGCTCAGCTTACCTGTCTAATTAAAGATGCATACGTGAATGGTGGTCTAACTTCTGCGTTCTTATAAAATTCTTGGTTCTGGGCAATATCTGCTAAATAAGAGCAGTTGTTCTGTTATCATCACAGCCTGCTGCTGCCGGACTGCGGGCACAGCAAGTCACGCCGCCGGAGGGGCTGCGCCACCGGAACCCCTTTACCTGAAGAAATGGGGACGTTGTATTTATCCGAGTACCGCCTCCGGATGGTTCCGACGTTGTGCATGCTCGTGGTAGTGATGACCGACGGTCCCTGCGTGACGGGAGTGATGGGCGCAGTCGGGGTGGTGGGAGTATGAGGTAAGCTCTGCGGAGACGCCTCGGATGCGGTCTTGGAAAGCGTGACGCTCGATACCAGATTCAGCTGCGGAGGGAAGGACGAGGATTTCGTTACAAACGGCATTTCTGGCTAATTAAGGGCTGCAGGGAGAATGATCGATAACGGAGTCTTCCTCAGTTTGAAGCAGACAACACAGCCCGAGCGCTTGCTTCAGCACAAAGTGCTGTTGTAACATCTCCATTAGGAGCCAGCGAAGGGAAATAAATGTATACCTTTCTGAAGAAATTTAAATAAAAGAATAACGTAGCCTGATGCCAGAACTACAAATCATGGATTTTTATCTAAACCTTAAAACAAGATCTCATGCAGCACATCATCATTTTATTATTTTATTTTAGTTCCATTGTTTCACAGTCTAAACCCCACACACCTTATTTCCATGCTATCATTATGCACGGCTTCTAATCAGTCGTCTTGGATATTTCATTGAAGGCATCAGGCTTAAAATAAAAGGCAAGACTTTCCTAGGGATGTTCTAGGAAGAAATGCAATCTCTCTTCAGCATTTGGGCTTTTCTTTTTTCCCCCTTCTGTTCATCCATTTTAAAAGCAAAGCTCAGGGTAGGTTAACACTGGAATAATTTCATTAATCACACTGCATGAAATACTGCAAGCATTCAGCCCAGCAGAAGTGGCACCGGTCTTTTTTTTTCTATTTCTCCTAGGACGGAAGGCATCAGCGTTACCTGCACGAAGCCCAGCCCCGGACAAATGGCAGCTTGCCACAGCAGGCTGTAAAACACAACTGCCCCTAGGACTGCGTATCAAACCCAGCTCCGACTCAAGTGGTTTTGATACACAACCCTATTTATATAACCAGCATCTACATTCCTCCCCGACCCTTTCTTTTTGCCCTACAACGTCCTTTGAAAGATGACGCTCTGTCTCAATAGGTCACCCCTGCTGAAGTATTTTAAACAAACAATCCGATCTCCTAACTACAACATCAGAAAAGACGACTGAGAAAAGGGCTCTTTGACTACTTCCACGTTTCCTTCCCTTAGGCTGTTTTGCGAATAATATTGGTGAAATCCTGACCCCGCTGAGGTTGGTAGCAAAATTCCTACTGAATTTAACAGGGCCAGAATTTTACAACTTTTGTTCATGATTAAAATTCCTTTTTGCTGGACATTAAACCTTTTCAGATGAAGGCAAGGCACACTGCTCAGCTCTGCCCCCAAACATCGCACGTTTATCCATAAGGCACTGTATTAATTTTCCTCATATGAAAGTAACCAGATGAAAACTCCTATTAGCATCCCTCGTACGAGTTAACAGCCACAAATAACGTTTTGTTATAAAAATAATAGGATTTATCCCAAACAAAGGTAGTGGAAAAGAAAGGGCTCTAATATTACGGAACGGGTACCAACACAGAAAGCCCATCGCCCACAGAAAGGACGCATCTGAGCAACAGATAAATTGTGATTGCTTTTCCCTCCCGACGGTGAGACGAAGCAAGCCGAGGGAAGCCCCAGCCACGAATGCCCGAGCACTGCTCCGAGGAAAGGAGGTGGTGAGCAGCAGACCTGCGAACACCCATCCTCCTGTGCCGGTGCTCACAAACGACGCTTCGCCTTCCAGCGGGAAATATTTAACACTTTGTGGTGAGGGCGGAGAGTGCGAACCCAGCAAGGGATCACGAAAGGCAGTGAAATATGGGTATTGATTTCCCAGAGACTCCCGCACCGGTGCGAACTGCTAAATGCAACCTGGAGGTGAGCATGCCTGGTCAAACCCCCGCGGCGCCGGGCACTGCCGCCACGTGCCGCCACCGAGAGCCCCGTCCATTTGTTGACCGGCGTGATTTAAGGACACTGATTAGGGACACGCATATAGTAACGTCTCCCTGTTATCCATCTATCCATCTGTTACATATGATAAAAGGACAAGTGACAATAATAATAGTACAACTGACAGGTCTCACCATGAAATTAAATCTACTGTGTTTTATCTCAGTTTCTAAATGGACATTTTAACAGTCCAATAACTGCGAGCAAATCTGCATCAATTTTAAGTGCCCGTCTCTAGCGCAGGCTCGGCAGCCGGGCCCTCCTGTTGGAAAGATCACTGCTCGTGCTTCATCATTACAGCTCCAACTACTCCATTTCAAAAGAGCCCCCTTCCTTTTTTCGTGTGTAAAAACTTAACATTTAATCTGTTTCTACTGCAAGAACGGCTCTACAAAGGTCAGCGTTCCCTGCTTAAAGAATTTGAATCGTGTTAAATTTCTTTAGGCTTTTCAGCGTAGGTAGCAACTAGGAATAAACACAGAAGAGGACGAGCAAAGGGGGGGGGGGGCTTTAACAGGCTTGACAAATGACACTGTGATTCACACCCACTGCTGGGCTGCCACTAATAAGCTACAGAGGAAGCAGCCAATCTCAGCTAATTACCAGATAAAATTGTATTGTAAGGACTCTAATTAGGAGATGCTTATGGAGGTGATCTAATGATTAAACGCTGCATCCGAGTGACCCCACCATCAATGTGCAGTGGTGCAAGATGTCACCGGAATATTTTGTAGAAACAGTAATTTTATTTCAAGGAGGGGAGGCAGTAATATTTGTAATAATGGCTATGAGGTAAACTAATTAAAAGACAGTTCCTAAAGGAAGACTGTGGCTTTGAGCAGCTGTGGCCGTTCCAAAACAAAGTGCCAAATCTCAACAGAGGAGCTGCAGTCAAGTGGAAAATTTCTGCCTGACCTCTGCTCTCGCTATTAATTTGCAGGAAAACTAATGACACATATACATATTCCCACAAAATTGTTCTAATTGCTAATTTGCCAAAGGAGCCCAGTTTCCAAATTAAACATGACTGCAGTCTGTGAGGAAAGAGAGAACAAAAAGCTGGAACGCAGCGAGTCTGCTGCGTTTCACCTCCAACGACCGTTTGCGAGCCTGAACCAACAAGTTAATGAAACACGACCTTGTCTATCGCTAGCAAAGTTTTTCCTTTTTCCATGTTTTATTTGATGACACTCTCTTCTTCCAGCCAGGGTCCGATCCCTGCCGATGCCGTAACCAAAACACAAGCCAGGGTAAGGGAGGAGAGGGCTGCGCCCCCTCTGCAGACCTTCGCTGCTGCTTTCTTTGTTGCATCCATAGCGCAAAGGCTGAAAAATCCATTGTGAATTAGAGCAGAATAACAAATTATGAATGGTGTTGGTTTTGTTGCCATCTTGAAATATTAATCTGAACGGTAAACTATTAAATCTTAATACTGGCGTCAATTAGAAACGTGAAAGCGGCTGCGGATGATTGTGCAGGGCAAAGAGCAGGGAGGGACCAGGCTGGGAGGGCTTCTTTTCCGCATGGAAACTCGACACGGTTTCTCCCTGTTTGCATTTCCTATTTAAAAACAAGTTACTATGATTAGAAAAGTTGTTCACGCTGGTATTTTGCAAACAGCACGTTTCCCACATACTGTAATTTTTGGATGAGGTATCGTTGCTGTCAGAGGGGAGGGAACCTAAGTCACGGAGTTAGCGCTTTAGTGAGCAAGAACTCTTGCACTGCAATAAGGTACAACGTGGGGCACTCTCCAAGCACGCCCCAGAGCACAGCCCTTGCACCAAAGAGTTAAATGGCTTTTGTAATGTTTGTACGGGGGATGGGGGGGAGGGAGGATTTCCTCCAGCCTTAAAAAAACACCCACCAAAACCCCCAAAAACAAGAAGGGGAAAAAAAAAAACCAACAGAAAAACCACCAAAACCCACAAGTTCTAGTTCGTAAAATTCTGCAAATTCAATCACTGAACCTTGTTGGGTGCTTTGTTCAGTTTTGTTTTTTGAGAACATTTCCTCATACTGTTTTAACCTAATCATAAATGCCATAATTGTTTCAGCGGTCAATATCCTGCTTAGGATTTTATTATTAACCTTCCCTTTCAAGAAATAGTCATGTCTTCCTATTAAAGGTGAAGAGTGAGTAATTTTCTTTTTTTTTCCTTTCGATATAAACAAGGCAGAGAGGTAACCCTCTCCTTCACCCCATAAAATAGATTTCCAGTAAGTGGCTTTCCCACTAGGGCTAAGTCTGATTTCTCTTTGTGTAAACATTTTACGTGACAATAGTGGCTGCGTATAAAAAAGCCTCTGAAACTCTTTTAAAAGAAAGAAAGAAAGAAAAAATATATATATTCCTAAGTGTCACGGTGGGGCCATACCCACCACTGCAGGGCAGCGACTCCTCTGCGATGGACGCTGCTGCTCTGGTCCCAGCTGGGGCTGTGGATCTCTCCGCACTGAGCTCCTGACCGAAACACGCCGAGGGTGAGGCAGAGAGCTAACGCTGGGCTTAAAACTTGGTTAAACGCTGTGTCGTCCTCTCCCGTTTCAGCCTGGACACATTAGTGTACTAGATGCAGAGCCTAGCAGGCAGCAATCACTTAGCAGGTGTTGTTATTGGCAGCAATACTAAGGAAACCGAAGCTGAGGAGTGAGACTTAATGAAAACCAGTATATAAAAACAGCTTTTGTTGTGCTTGAGAATCTCTCTTTATTGCTGCGTATCGTTATTTTTTCAAACTATAAAGTATGGCTACAGCAGCTAAAATGCTCAGTCATTACCTCAACAGTTAAAAGACTATTTTTTTTTAATGCTTTGTTATTACAGTTGCTAAAAACAGTATTTCAAAACAATCGTAACTGCTACGGTTAGGGTAAAAAAATACATTAAAGAAGGGATATCTAACAGTGCATTTTATTTAAAGTGCCAAAAGTTTCTTTAAAAGTGTTCTGTCTATTTTTAAAAGATGGCTATAGCACCTAGTATGCAGAATTACTTGTTGGTTGATGCTTTTTCCTTTTCCTTCTCTTCCTATGAACTCCGACATAAGTTAAACCCCCAAAAGAAAGCACGTTTGCATTTCAACTTATTATGCTGATCACTAACACCAATGAAAATACCATGTAAGGGAAGGGATCTTAATAGGAAATCCAGAATGAAAGCTCTAAAGAAATTGTTCTGGCTTTTGTGTTGTGGATTTTTTTTTCTTGAAAAAAAATTCACCTTACAAAAATATGTCACAGCATATTCCTTCACAGACAGCTTTGTTCTCACTTTATTCAGGCCTTTAGTCTCACCAAAACAAGACATGTAGCAGCAACAGGAACAACTTCACGTGCCCCAGGTGTTGAGCTGTGAGATACTTCTGGCAAAGCGCGGCACCATCGGGCATTTTAATATCTAAAGTTGGACCTTTCTAAAGAAGGCATGTAGCGCTGCCCCCAGCTCATGGCGTGGTCTCCTTCCCCAGCCCCCTCCCGCCTGCCCAGCAGCTCTGCAGGAGCAGGGCAAGAGCTGCCCTTTGCAGTACCCCAGACATCAACAGCGACCTCCCCACGTACGCGCCTATCGCCAACAATTTGGGCCACCCACCACTACGCCACGTAAGAACATGTTTAAATCTCATCGGCTCTAACAGAACTGAAGAGCTTTATCGGACAGATGTCTTGGTGGACTGGCGTAGTGAAATGCACGGGCCACTCCACCGCCCTTCCCAAGGTCAAAATTACTGCGAGGAGCCAAAGCCACCCGAAGGTGGGGATGTGGTGGATGGACATGGCTAGGCTGGACAAGCAACCCTTCCCCGAAGCTGGGCGAGTTTTGAATCGATGCACGACCACCAAGAACCTGGCTGCGGTCCAACCAGTCCAAAACCACCCGCTCAGCCACCGCCTGAAGCCCAAAAGGGAAAGTCAGAGCCAATGGCCAGCGTGGCTTAAAAATGGCATGTGGTTAACGCAGACGCGCAGTCGCCAATTTTACCTGCCAGTAACAAAATAGTTTAAAAACAAGCATTCGGATTCTTTAAGCAGAATAAAAACATTCCTCCACCATGAAAAGGCCACAATTTTAAATCCCAATTCACTGCTCTGTTTGGATTCACCGCCGCTCCTTCGTTTAAAATCACCGATGTGCCGTAATACATTAATTCTAACATACACCTTGCATTAGTTATGTTGGCAAAAAAAAAAAATTAATTACTGGATGTAAAGAATACTTTGCACTGCAATAATGGTCATCAGATCTTTTTACCAAAGTCCCATCCCACTGAGTTAAAAGGACTAGGGTCTAGCAGAGTCTATGCAGTGCCTGTGTATTTTTTTCACGGGGAAAGCGCAATTTATGCAAAACACTATACTTCTACATTTTATAATTAATTTTCAAATGCTTCACCTATACATATTTTAATAATTTCTGATTTATCAGATGGTATCTATAATAAATTTTTCTATATTTCAATAAATGAAAAGAAGGCAGTTTCAATCCAACAACAGAGTGCCACACAATATAGGCCTGTCAGGCACCAATTTTTACTTCTAACATGTAAGTTAAAGGATAAGGAATTTATAATGCTGCCTGTGAACGAAACCACTTTTCATACACAAATGTGATCTTTTTTTTTCCAAAGGGTAATACAACAGTACATTTACATAAACTAATCCAAACAATCTATGTATTTGACAATGGCAAACCTCACACAGACTGCCTATTGTTGGTTTACATCTTGGAGTTCTTTATGTTGGCTTGTAACACTGCTCTAGCTGTCAAAGGTTTGACTTGGACTCTAAATAAATGGTTATAGAAGTGCTGTGCAGCGATATTGGACTTCTTTGCAAAAGAAAACCTGCTGTGTATGAATTCAAAAGCTATTAATTTTTCAGTCAAAAATATTCATGCCTATTTCTTTTAATAAAGAAACACTGTGCTGAGCAACTGAGAGATAATGTTGACTAGTGGTACAGAATTTTCAATAGAGCAGTTAAAAATAAATTTAGTAGGAGGTCCCCAACAAAGCTATAATTTTCCAGAATGTAAAACATTTTTAATACTAATCAAGACAGCCCTTTTCCCCCTGCGTTCACTTTTTTTTTTTTTCGTTTTCCCGCTGCTTTTCCTTGTTTATTAGCTGTTAACACTAATCTTCATGGCGACACCGCCTGGTATCTCCTTAGCCTACAACACCCGCGAAAGCTTCCTGCCCTCCGTGGCTGAGCATCGATCACGAGCTGCCTTGCCAAACGCTGCTCGCCTTCTTATGATTTCCTCCCTTTAGTTTTTAATCCTTCCTCCTGAGGGGCACTGCTGTTATGAAAGGCCTCAAGGCAGAGTGCTTTGAGACTCCCAGATTATTCCGCTGTTTTAATTTTTAATCCAGTAAGAGCTATAGAAACCAAACCTCCTCCCCATTCTGTTGGGTCTACATACTTTGCCAACAATGCGCTGAAGCATTTGCATTCAGGCTGAGATGGATGCGAGGAACTAGAAGAATGCTATTTTTATAGACCCCGTAAGTAGTCTCTACTCTAGAGGGCTGGTATCCACCGGATCAAGCAATTTTCGGCATCTCAACAGCTTAAATGGAAGGGTTTACACCTACCACTCGACTCTCTCCAAGGCACCGAAATTTCCCGTTGACTTTGACATCTGCTCCAGTGTTGCTGAATAGCCTGCAATTTTCTGTCTAGTAGCCTCCCTATGCACTTCTGCAGCCATTTATTTCCAACTACATGGAAACTGAGAAATCCTTTTCTAGTAAAAATGGGTGCGCGAAGTGTTTAATGATTTTATGTTCTCTATCTCTGTAATGTGTTCTGTTTCAGACATTAATTTTGTCTACCAACTGCATCTTGGCAGGCTACCATATTTGCTGGGTTAATAGTCTGACTCCTTTTTATTTCTATCACCATAAATCACACATATATGGGTGTGTGTTTGCTTTATTTATAGAAAAAAAATCAGTCAAAACAGATAAACCAATACTTTGTCATTATGCTGCATCATTGCATATTGATTAAAATTGCTAGTACTAACTATAGATTGTCAACGCTCAATTAATTTTCACACAATGACTCAAAGCAAAATCAAATAAAGCCAGTGTACCTTTAAATCTTACAAATCTTAAAATCAAGAAGCAAAGCACTCTCTCCATGTTGAATAATCATTGGAAGCCCTGAGGAACATTTTCAGCATTAAGAGGTTGGGAGAAAACAACAGCTGAAGAAGAGTCATTGTGGTCAGGGAAGGAGGTGGTGGATTTGCCTGGGTTTGGGGGTACCCAGGAGTTGCCTTGCGCTGCAAAGCCACTTGCCTCCCCCGCACTCCCTTTCTTAAAGGGCAATCTGGGGCAGAGAAGGTTTCCCTTCTCAGTTTCAGCAGTGTAAAACCTGATACTGGGTAACCACGATTATCATCAAAACATGCAGCTAGGATCTCTTCTATTGTAAATGTCTGTCAGACAGGGAGAAAGCAAAATAAATATACTAAATACAATTTAATTACTTCTCCTTCCTAACACTTCCTAAGATTTCATGCAAGTCGGACTGATGCAAAGTGGCTTACAGGCTAGTACAAGAGGCCAGGAAAAGGCCCAACGCATCAGCTTTAGAGCAAAACTTTCAAACTCCCTGAAGAGAGGGGGACGACGAAACCCAGGCGCCCATGGAAGTGCCTTCCTGCAAAGCAGCTCTTTGCACCTCCTCGCCGCAACCGGCTCCGAAGCAGGCCACGCTTCGCATCACGCGCCCCGGTGGGGAACAGGAAAGAGAGGTTTGTTGTGAGGTTTTGTTTGCTTTCGGCACAGTTCGGTACTTACGGGCTGAGGGGTGGCTTTTGGTTCAGTTGACTTCACATGCAGGTGTGTCATCATGGCTTGCAGGCGTTCTTTGTCTTTTGCAAGCTGAAAGGGGGGGAAAAAAATCCTCTGTTACTCGTACAAATAAAACCCAGCCTTTGCTTATTCCTAATTAAACAGCTGGCACCGAGGCATGAGACAGAAGAGTTTTATTGCTGAGTAGTTTGGAAATTGTATATGGTCTATTCATGAGGTAAAGCTAACGCGTGGTGCTGGGTGTCACTATTTCCCAAAGCAAAATGCATTAGCCCTCGAGTGAGAAGAGCTAGACCTGCCGGCACCAAGAGCTTCACTCTAGCCCTGACAGCTAAAAGACAACAGTGAATCATGTTTATTAACCAGCCCCACTCCGGCTCAGGAGGCACAGCAGAAAGCAAGTGAGGCAGTGAATCTGAGATGCGTTTGCCTCCTTCCAGACCAGAAAACAAGCGGCACAAATGGACCATGGCTTTTACGTCACGTACAGGCTTTGCGGCATGTGCTGCAAGCACAGAGACAGCAGTGGTTAAACCACAGGAGCCACCTCCGTGGGGCACGGCTCTAGAAAATGCCTTGTTTTAACTTGAGAAGGTGGCACAGCCCGTCGGCCGGCCACCCTGGGCAGCCAGGCTGGGAACCTGAGCTGGGGCACCCCGAGCGTGGGCAGGAGCAGCAGTGGGAGTTGGAAGCGTCCCTTTGGCATGCACCTGAGGTCAGCAGGGTAGGAAAGGCTAACGGCGTCAGGAAGCGCCCCAGGGCCCTCATCTCAGGGCACACAACGCCACAGGACCGACGCTTTCACCCTTTCTCATCGGTAACATCGTGCCAAAGAGCTGGGCTAAGCTCCTGCTCTGGGTGTCTCTTGCCATTTTTTGGCTGAGATCTGCACCAGGCAACAGCTGGTGTCTCAGGATCACACCGTACACATCCTTGGCCAGGACGGCTTCCCAATGCATTTCAATGCACCGGACAGACACTAAATCTCATTATTTTTGAAAACAAGAAATTTTTTGTATGTGAGAATAGGACTTTTTCCAGCTGCTCTTTAAAAAAAAAAAAAACAGTGCAAAGATATTAAGAAATAATACTAATGAAAAAGAGGTGTTGTTAATCTACATGCCCAGCATAAAGGCTCCTGTTTCCAGCAGGACTCGGATCAGGTTCATCCAAATGACAATTTTCACAGAGCTGAGTTTTTGCTTTAGACAAGCCAGATTCCTGGTGCCAAGACGAGAGCTATGCTTGCATTCCAGAAAAACTTTAAACAACCTGCCCACCTTATCACCATCATCTGTTTGTAGCAGTAAAGTTGGGCTAAGTGTATATAAAAAGAGACTTGGTCATAAATCCCCATTCATAACCTTACAGTCAAGGTTGTCTTGCTCTTTGCAAGGTGAGGGGTTTCTGACCATGCCAGAAGGGCGTCATGATGGGATAAAACTTGGCACATGGGTTTCTGAGACAGGAATTAAATAAAGGAAAAAATGGTGTCACCACCACTGTGCGCTCTGGAAGTGCAAAAGCAAAAATTGCTGGGCTTTTCAAACAGCTGCTCTTTTCTTGGTCAAAAATCTCAACAGCAAGAGAAAAAACCTGACACCTGCAGCAGATCTCCTGCAATCTCATCACCAGATCTGCGCTGGACTTCACGGAAGAGCCGAAGGGCAGCGACAGGCTCTTATCGTAGCACTGCAGCAGAAACTTCTCCCTCTGAGAGATCTCTGAGGACCCCTCCAGAAAAAGGAGAGGTCTCACCCCTCAGCCGGCCGTGCTTCACACAAAACAAATCAAAGCCGAGAAAGAGTTGCACTCTCAGAGCAGCTCTGTTGTGCAATCTCTCATTCGTAGCAGTCGCTGGGCACACGGGCTGCTTGGCGGGGTCATCTGTGCATTAAATTTTGGTCTGCAAGCTACTGCAAAAGAACAACATCTTCTAGCCAAAATAAATAAAAGGCAGGCACCTGAAAGCTTCCTGCCTGCACCAGCGCGGCGGCAGGAGGGAAAGGCACCCGGGCAGCACCGGGCACACCCTGCAGCGCTTCCTCTGGGCCCCCTCGGCGAAACGGAGCGGTGCACCTCCCTCCGAACGGCCGGGGTCCTTGTTTGTAGTGTTTTTACTCATCATCTTAGCAATGCTTTTAACGCCGTTTCTGGTGGATGGAGGTTATTAAAGATCCTCTCGACATTTCAGGCAGACATACGCTAGCATTTTGTCATAGTCTAGGAATTCAAACACTCACCCAGTTAGGCAGGAGTTTAAATTATGAAAAATAGAGGTCTCTCAGTTTCAAAGCACTGAAGAGAAGTAAAAAAATCTGAAGAATTTCTTTAAACTATTTTCCCCTTAGGTCAGGAAGCAGTAGTGATATAAAACTAGAATGTCAGTAGTAGCCCCTCTGGTCAGTGGGGTCACACAAAAGAAGCCACGAGGGCTTGCTTGGCCGCTGATGGGAGCAAATTCTCACTGGTGGCACTCACTGGAGTGCAGATGGTCCAGAAATGGGGATTACTAGTAGACATGCAGGAGAATGCTCTTGATCTACTCTTAAATATTCTTGGGCAAGGACTGTTCTGCCATGTACGAAAGGATCTGCTCTGTACAGGGGATCTGAAGACCCATCTGAAGCCTCATTCTTTTTTCCTATATCCATTTGGAAAGCGCTGCATGGTGGGAGTTTTCAGATGGCCACCCCGTTCTTCATGACAAGCCTGATTTTGTGAGGTCTCCCTCACCCCTGCGGGGTACAACCACGATGTAGGCGCCTAACTGTGGTTCAACAGAAGACACATCCAGGGCAAGGTACGTGCTTTGCGAACTTGGACACCAAGACACACGCCTTGCCCCAGAGAGGATAAATCCTAGAACTACACAGGTAGGAAAGGCAGGAGAGGGAAGGCAGAGAAAGCACAGGCCAGAAGAGGCTTAAGGCGAGGGGGCAGCAGGGGAGCCTGGCGACCAAGGAGCAAGAGAAGAAGCATTAGGCACAGATGATGGAGAAATTGCACAGGAGGAAAAACAGACAGAAAATAACAGCAAGGAGCAGGAATGGAAACCCAGTGAGGGCATTCAACAGGAGCAACATGGCCACATCAACAGGAAGGGGAGATCACTTCAGCAGCAGCGGGATTTTGGACAGACCAAGGACAAAGGAGAAGGAAGCCAGTCATGGGGCAATGCAAGAGACAACCACGACGTAGCCTCTTCCCTCCCATTACGAGCCTAGTCAGGCTGTGCACTAGGAAGGTTTCGGATACACTTTTCAAGGGTGTCAATGGGTGCTTTAGGAAAACAGGCCCAAGCAGTGTTTTCACTACACTGAAAATGGCCGGCTGTCTTTGTTGTCTCCCATTAGAAGATACTTTTCTAAACTTATCATAGCCTTGCTGCTGTCCTGGAATGTTTTTCCACTCAAAGGTGGTGCTGCAAAATGGATGTCCTCGTCCAGCTAAGAACAAGCTAAGGACAGGGATACGTTCCTGTGTTTGTGTTTTACCCAGCAGCCCAATTCTCACTATTTATAATGGCAACAAATGATCATGTCAAGATGGTTTAAACAAAGTGAAATATGAGAAGATGTCTACCTTGTCTGTGATATTTAAAGTATGTTTGTGATGGAAATGCTGAGACCAAAGCTTCGAGATACTTCTGCAAAGGGGCATTTGCAATCAAACTCAAAACAGATCTGACCCCATTTTTTCAAAAAGTTCATTTAAAAATTACTTTCTTTAAAGGATGTTACACTCATCTCTGTCTACAACACTGATAAAACTATTGTGTGCAAAATAAATAAGAGCATGAAGAAAAAAAGGCAGGCTTGCATTTGGGTCCATCACACTCAAAACCTGAAGTGCATCCCTCAGGTGGAATTAATTTCTTAAATTCTACCCGTCTTGATGGGGCTGTACATGCATGAAACGGTGAGGCATTTAGATCTTGCCATGGTGTTGGACCCTGCACAGCTTGCGATACTTCACAGCTCCACTGGAAGGCAAAGCTTCGTCAGTGCTGAGCACCGCAGGTCAAGTGGGAAAGGCTATGGGCTCCTCCTCCGCCTAGCTCACAAAACTCAAAACAGCTGGCCACGGGGCTTGTTGTCGCCACGCTGTTGGTGAGTGCTCCGTTGCGGGAGTATCAGGTCAATGGTTTTAGCCCAACTGCTCCTGCTACAACACACGCTGGGCGCTGCAGACCACGTCATTTGAAAACCCTGCTATTGGCCCAGACTTTTGTTTTATTATGATTCTGTGGAAAAACACGTCACAGCCAGACAAACTAGGTACTGGAGGACAAATCCTCATACATTATTTAGGCAGATATTTTTTAAAAAAGTATCAGAGGACTGATACACAGGATGAAAGGAGAGGGAGAAGAGGGGAGTTACAGGTCCATTTCAGAAGCAGGACCACCGTTCCTTCTCCTCCTCCACCTGTCCTTGCTGGCCGACACACAGATGGTCTCACTCTGTTATCAACATCCCTGTCTATATTAAGGCTGCAGTTCATCCTATCTACTCTGCTAGTATGATTGTTAAAAACAAATGCGGGGTTTTTTTTGCCCTCACACCACCTTGAAATGTTCTTGTCTTGGGGTCCTTGTGCTGCCTTCCCATGCAATGACTCTAAGCTGAGAGGCATTCCCCAGCACTAAACGGGTGTGAAGCTGTAATTATTAGTCACTTGTAACAATTAGTAGAATGCACCGCTGATAAATCTTTCAAAAATACTGTCAAGGGCTTATGGAGAGGTGGTAACCAAGTATCATCTCTGTCCTGTCCAACTGTTAACACAGTGCATCCTCCTGTAGTTCCAGGCACAGCCATTCCCAGCGACTGCAGGACAGAAGGATTAACGCTTTTCAAGCTGACTGTAACTGAAGAATCTAGATTTACCTTCAGCCTGAATATTACTGCATCTTGGTAAAAGATTATCTCATATCTCAGTTTACCAGGAAGACTGCAGGTTTTTTTTTTCCCCCCTAATTCCCGAGAAACTTGTTAAAATAACAGACCATTTCTCATAACATTTTCTGCAAGACTCTGATATTTTATGACTGGTAGTTTGGTTTTTATAAAACTTGTATTAAAATAGTTTATATTGCTTCAGCTAAAAGTGGAAGAGTGTCATGACCAGCGTGTTCCTGAAAGTAAAATTTAGGAAATATCTATGAAAGAAAAAGGGTAATTTGTAAGATAAGAAGATAAAAGGCATTTTTAAAATGCTTATCTTGAAAAGTAACAACAAGAAGTTTAAGTGTGTTTTTGCTGATTTTTCTCTCCAACTATTTGAAGCTATAAATGACTTAACTCAGTAAAATTCCAAATGTAATTATCTTCTGTACTTAGCCCAAGGCTTTCCATATATCTCTATGCTGCCGTCTTGCATACAAAATAGGTTTTTCAATAGCTGGTAACTATATAATGTACAACATTGTTTTAATTTCCCTTCTTTGCTAACCTCTTGCCTACACACAGACACACTGTCAAAGCCGCCCAGCCAGAGCAGGGAGGTGCAGGGAGACAGAAAGGACTCAAAAGCATTTGGAAAGGCAGTTACACAAACAGGTCATACCTTTGCATCGCATTCAATATATTCCAATTTACCCCCTTTTGGCACTTGTAAAAAATTACTTGCTACAAATGGCAAAAAATAATAGTAGTAGTAATAATAATAGTACATGGAGTGTATTAGTATATGAGAGACCACCAAACAAGCCAGGTCATGCAGCGTTTTGAAATAAACATCAACCATTTCCCCCGTGGATCAACAACTCTAAATGAAGGGGACCATATTCCGCTCGCCCCCCTCCGCCCCCCCGGGTGACTATAGGAAGCATTAGATACATACTGATGGATTTCCAACCAGTCAGCCTGTTTAAGTTTCCTATTTCTTTTCAAGTTACGGTTTAGAAAAGAGGAAATGAAGCTGCAGTTTCTTTTGACGGTTTTTAAAACTACTACAAGAAGGTTTTGAAAGCTGGTTTTCAATCATAGGGGGAAAAGCAGAACTCATTTTTTATTGCTGTCGAGAATTGGATTTGATTAATACTGAGGTAATATTAAAATAAATTTTATTTTACCTGTAGCTCTAACTGCTGTACAACCTGCATTTGTACTCTACATTGGGCTGTACTTCTATCATCCAGCGCATGCTCACTGTTGAGATGTCTGTAACAATACACAGAAAATCATTAAGTGAAATGGATAAACAAAAAGGAAAAAGTAGTTACCAGGATGAATAAGCAATCTGAATGTTATCCAGCAGGTCTTCATCAACACCTGAGATTTTTAAGACCATTTTAAATTTTTTTTTTTCTCTGTCCTGCTTTGGCTTGTGTATCTTCCCATCACTCATTATATCTTAAGCACATTTTTTCAAAAGGCGGCTCATTTATATAGAAGCGAAATTTTGCAGAACAGTTCTTTTTCCTCCATTAGGTAAATGAAAGTGAGATCAAGAAATTACAGTAAAATAATTTAATATATAATTTCGTATTACTTGACTATAAGATGCTGGATATATCTAAATGGACACATGCAATACATGAATAATTAAATCCCACAGAACCCTCATGTTTATGTGATTAAAAATAAAATAAAATACGTGATTGTGTGAAGAACAAAAAACCACAGAAAATTTGGTGTATAAGTATGTGCAAAATATGTACCAATAAAAGAGAGAAAAATACGGACAGTTACTGTAAAACAAATCTTCTTCATCCAAAAGAAACAAAAAGTCATCCAGAACACTAGAACAGCTGGAATTCAAGATTTGTTGTAGTACGTGTTCTGAAAAACTTCCCCCATGCAAATGTTAAAATAAATAAAAAAAATAAAGCCTTTAAAATAAATCTGCTCTAAGGCTCAGGCTAAAGCTACGTTTGGGGCTAACGCCTTCCCAGGTATTATATCATAATACCTTCGTAGAGCCATAGAAGTACAAAAAAAAATAATCTCCAAATATTGTTCTCCCATCTACACTTTTTTGTTACCTTTAAATTGCCTTGATTTCAAGATCTTTAGCAAACGATGGGCTAAATTTAACTCTACTGACTCCTGTGATTTACAACACAGAACAATTTGGCCTACTTATCC